>NW_015522845.1:0-1431 GCF_001515645.1 Sinocyclocheilus grahami
AACTTCTAGTTCTCTGTTAATAAAAATAACAATTTGTCCCTCGATGTTCTCTTTGCCACCGTGAAATCTTCTCAGTCTCATAAAGTGTAAATAGACGGCCGGGAAGTAAGAAAACACACAGTCAAATGAATTCTCAATACTTCAATTTATTCATAGAAATACAGATATTATATAGGCATATGTCGAGGGGAGTTTCACCCTCTTAACCAATGAGGATATGAATAACATACACATAGGATCTTTGGCCAAGAACATGTGTTTATATAAAATAGCCACATGTACAGAAAAACATGGACATATTAGGAATAGTCTTTTGCGAAGAATGCTGAACTGTCTTCAGAATTCCTCACAAACTCCTTTACCCTTGTAGTCCTAACATTCATGTCCTTATTGGAGCATTTAAACCAAGTAAACTAATGTATACATTTAAGCATGCATACCTCGCATATAAGTAAGAGACATTTAAAACATAATAAGAGAGAGAAATGGATACAGGAGAGGGAATTCAGAAAGAATGCGTTGTATAGAGAAGAGTGAGAGAGAGAAAGAAAAAAGGAGGGGGGAGGCATGTCTGGAACAGAGAGTGTTTTCTAACAGTTGCCTGCTTTTGTTTAAAATAAACAATGAATACATAAACACTCGCTGCAGAGTTCCCTAATCCTAAATTTATCATTCTCATACAAAGATAATAATATGAGCACATTCCTCTATTTTAACTTCTCCTGCATTCAAAAGACAATAATGACAGCATGTAATACTTTTCATCTGGCAATATTGATAAACTCGATCACACTTGCTCAATGGAATTTCACCCAACTTCTGTTCTCCTTCAATTCTTTCTACACAAAATAATGAGTCAGGGATTGAACTCACGATTGTCACTCTTACAAACACTTGGGGTATAAACCATATTGTACCATTTGGTCTGCACCTCCATTGTCCAGAAGTCTTCAAAGCAGGAACCAAGCCTGCAACACTAATAAAAGAAATGCATTCCCAATCTTGCGGTGGTGGGGCTTTAACAATTACCCGAGGACTGACCGCACTGTGGGGCATTTTTGTTCAGACATAGCAAGACCCCTTTTTCCTTTCGGCCTTTGCCGTATAGTTAACAAATCTCCACCACATATTCGTGGCATAGGCATGGGGTGTATCGTCATGCCCAAGCCACGTTTCATTACCTGTACTTATAAAAGTGTGAGTACAAGTAAACAAACTTATCAGAATGACCAGGTATATAATTTGTCTCATACCCATGGCCACACAACTATCAGGAATGATGATTATAGACTCTTGCTTCTCCTTCCGCCCCTTCCGCACCTCGACTCCTCTCTCAGCTCCTCGAACTCAATCCAGCTCCAGATACGATCACAGATCCCATCACAGATTTGAATCGGTGTATATATTGATACACTGATCTTTTGCCAATTG
>NW_015522846.1:0-1430 GCF_001515645.1 Sinocyclocheilus grahami
ATAATATAATATAATATAGTATAATATAATATAATATAATATAATTCCTCGATCATATAGGATAAGCAGAGAATGGATGGATGCATAATATATTCTAAAATAATAATAAAAAATCATTAAAATGACATTTCTAAGTTGTAGATCTAATGTAGAGTTTATAATTTATTGTAATTATATAATATACTGTAATGTTTTGTTATAATTATTTTTGTTATAATTTGTAAATATGCAATGTATAACAAATTAAAATTACATTTGTATTTGTAAATAGTAAATGTAATATAATATATAATATATTGCAATTAAATTTGTAAATTGTAAATAAAATACAATTAAAATTTGTAGGTGTTTCTAAATTGTAATTATACAATATAATATGATAAATTAATAAATTTGTCAGTAAATCACAAATAATTTAAATATAAATTGAATACATCAATTATAAATGTACAATTTTAGATAGTAAATTAAAATTTCTGAATTGTAAAAAATATAATATAATAAATTAAAAATGTCATTTCTAAATCAAAAATAAACACAATGTTATATAATAGAAAAATACAAACATAATCATTTGTAACTTTAAAAAATATAATAAATTTAAATTTTATAAATTGTAAATATACAAAATATTGAAATAAAACAAATTCAATGTGTACAAATTTCCAATAAATTTACAATTTGTTTGCTAGACGGATAACTTAAATGTTTTGGGAGTAAAAATACAGACAACCAAGAACACTTTATGCCATTGATATCTGACATTTGTTGGCAAGCGGCTGCCGGATTCCACGGTGTATTAAAATCTTTCAAAAGTAGCAGGAAAATCTGTGATGAGTCAGCTATTATGGGGTCTGTGCTCACGTCTGTCTTTAGCAAGTGGAAAGACTGAGCGAGTGAGAGAGTGAGTGCAGAGCAGAAGCAGACGCCGAGGTTGAGGAGTCGAGCGGATGACATTTGAGCGTGTGTTTGTGTGGATGCGAGGGCTCTGAAAGGTTGAGTCCAGACAGCACTGAGGCAGAAAGCAGATGTTGAACAGCAGCAGGACTGTGTGGAGTCACCTGTAACAGCCATTTCACATCATTCAGGAGAGCGCAGCCAGCAGGACATTAATGCAAGTGCTGGCAGAATCAAATAAATATTGTTTATTTGATATTTGATGGATAGATTGATAATGTGTAAATGGTTAAAAAATATTACATTTAGCCACAAATGCAATAGATCGCCTAAAACATACAGTTATTTAATTTGTTGATCATTAATGATAAATAAATAATGTATATTTATGCACAAATGAAA
This sequence comes from Sinocyclocheilus grahami, assembly GCF_001515645.1. Lineage (NCBI taxonomy): Eukaryota > Metazoa > Chordata > Actinopteri > Cypriniformes > Cyprinidae > Sinocyclocheilus > Sinocyclocheilus grahami. The sequence goes on from NW_015522846.1 coordinate 1,300, forward strand.
TAGATCATACAAAAATGACAATTCTATGTAATTTATTGATTGATATTTATTTAATGATAGATAAATACATCACCCCTTCATGTGCATGACAGTTATTTACTTTATTTATTGATATTTAATGATAAATAAAT
>NW_015522847.1:0-1430 GCF_001515645.1 Sinocyclocheilus grahami
GGGGGTTACCAACTTTTTTTTGTTTTTTTACCACGGTGACACATAAACGGCAGCACTATAAAAACAAACATAAACAAATTAAAATATTGTATTGAAAATACAGAAACCCCAAAACTGAGGGGGAAAAAATCAGTAGCCTATAAGTTACAAGTGATCCTACTCAGCTATCGCCAGCATGTTAGATTTGTACATTTGGAAAAAAAAAATTTAATAAATAAAAGAGGAAATTACAGTTACAATTCAGAAAGGTCGCAGACAGGTTCCTTGAATCATGTCATCTTAAGTTGGTGAATGTTAAAATATGATGTATGTGTATGTGAAATGTTAATCTTGATATTCAAAGGTGAAAGCTTATACATGCTGTGACCTCAGATGTTACTTCATCTAGCTGTAACACAGGAGCAACAGGATGGCAGGCAGAGATGTAGAACTAAGCACAGGAATTTTAATAAAAATAGCAAAAACCAGAACAAGAGACAGGGAACCAGAAACATACATACACATTAACAGCTGACAAAGTAACAAAGGAAACACAAAGGCTATTTATACACAGGGGCTGAAGGGCTAACAACAAGACACACAGTCAGAGGCTACTAAAAATGAAAAACTACAAAGGACTACAAACAAGGCAACCAGGATGGGAAACAGGAACAGAACATCAACATAAAAGTACAGCACAGGGAATATATGACACTAACCGTTTGTTTCAGGATAAGTTACTTGGCAGACAAATCTAAATTTATATCAAAACAAAGACAGTTTTGCAATTTTTTTATTTGTCTTTATGTGTAGAACACTTGCAAAAAAAATATTACACATCATTGGTTGTTCATATTACATGTAGCCACACTTAAAGATGTATGAATGTCACTGCATTGTATGAAAGGTCAAAAGTTACTATCAAACAACAGGCCTAGAGCAAAGTGGAATAAGAGAAAGCCATGCATATCACATCTGTATGCATATCGCACGATTAGATAGTCTAGACTTCAGAGTGATTAACACTGGGAAGCTGTCAGCTGCATGATCAGCCCAGATGAGTGGAACCAATCAAAAACTGTGCAGCACGTGCCAACCTGTGTAACTACATTATTTTTTAACATGATATCCAAGATATAAATGTGTGTGTATTTTGAGTCTTTTGGTTGTGATTGAGTGGACTCTCGGCTGTCAATAAAACTGAAGTCAGACAGAACTGTTTTAGTGCACAAAATGTATTTGTAGTTCTCTTTACAATGCAGATTAAAGAACAAGTTTAAAATAAATAAAAACTGAAATAAAGACAACTCTTGTGTTTTGTCAAGTTATTCTCTCACCAGATCTCTTGATTGTTCTCAATTAATGAGGTTTGTTGGTGCTGAGTTTCCTTTCAGAGTAGATGGTGTTTTATTTATTTTTATACAGTTTGATGTGCAACAACATTATAGGTA
>NW_015522848.1:0-1429 GCF_001515645.1 Sinocyclocheilus grahami
AAAAAATTAAAATAAAAACGTCTACTGCAGTCGTTTTGAATATGGTGCTTAAAATATTATGTTAAATGTAGGTTGTAATGGATGCAAAGGTGACCTGGATGCAAAGATGAACTCCATGTGTCAAACCCACAGCCTTAAAATATGAATATGCAAATATGCAACTGTCACTGACTGAGCGTCCTTAAACTGCTGACACTTTCTGCATCTATTTTCACACTTGTTTTCAGCGCTCTTGTTCAGTCTGTAATGAAGAAAAAACTAAATAGCAAAATGTGTGGTTTTTCTTAAGAATGCCACCGCTTAGAAGAGTGTAGCTTAATTATTTTAGACAGATGCAGTGTTAAGTCACAAAATGTTTGTATAGCTTTTGACGCATCTACTTTTATATTTGCACTGCATACGTAACCCTGAAACAGCATACAAGCACGTAGTCACCTATGATGCATCATGAGTTTAAATCTATCTGATGTGTACAGAGATTCAGATTATGCCTTTATTTGTCTTGCATCAAGCAACATCACGAAAGGAAGAATATCTTTTGAGGACTGTACATTTAAACTCACACTCATGAATAATTCATTGTTTACAAGGTAGATTATACCAAGCAGTCTGCTTCTCTGGCGATGGCTGTTAAAAAATCTAACTGCGTTCCCTTTGATAATTTGTTGACATGCCTCTGCTGTTGTTTCGAAAATAAAAATGACCTCACTGGAAAAGTGAAGGTCAGGCAGAGCTTAATGAAGGCCCTGTTGTCCTTTCCCATTGATTTCTCCACTAGCCTGGCTACACACAGTCCGACTGGCTCAGAGTTGCCATGGTAAAGGTCTTTTGGCAGAGGATATGTTTCCTGGATGGAGTGCCTTGTGGAATTTGTAAATGTGCGGCACCTTCGAGCATCATTATCCCCTCCCCCCTTGAATTCAGTTGGCCACACATCGGCACAAACTGGAGCCTTAAGCGTGGTCTCCATGAACCCCATTTGATGTGCTTTTTTCAGTGGATACGCAGATCAGTATGAATGAAAAGTGAAGCAGAACAAATAGTTTGGCTTATGCACTGACATTCACTGGTGTTATATAGGTGAATCTTGCTGCCGAATGACATTCTCAAGACATTTATGTTATAGGTGTCAGGTGATATTAATGTTAATCACGGTTTTCTGATCAAAACTGAAGCAGCTGACATTTAGATCAAAATACCGTGTTGTATATGTCAAGGTGAGAATTAAACAGTTCATTGGCCATTTTGGGTTATAAAGCTCAAAAACAGGAGCGCACGACGGTTGTGTGTTTGTGTTAGACACAAGGTTTAGCATGCAGACTTTTTATCCTTTCACAAGTGTCAAAGAAGCATTACATGGATCATGTATAATCTCAAAGGATTTTCACAGCCTTAGAGTGACTTATAACAAGATTTCCTGTGAAATCCA
>NW_015522849.1:0-1429 GCF_001515645.1 Sinocyclocheilus grahami
AAAAAAGAGAAAGACACTATCAAGCATTAGAGTAAAAGAAATGTGGGATGAGTTTAAAAAGAGCTTAAATGTCCTGAAAAAATTAATTAATTAATAAAAGGGTGCCACTTTGTCAGATTCACCCATTGTGAAGTAACTATTAATTCATTTTTAAAATAAGCAAACTCCACCCAAAAAAGTAATGTCACCTCAAAACACTATGTAAATAATACTTTTTATTTATAATAATAATGCTTCCCCCCCCCCCCTTTTTTTCTTACTAAATAAATTAATGTAAGTGCTTTAATAAAAACACAAACTTGTCTGTACATCTGTGATTAAACTATCCGGTACACTTGCCCCATAGACTTTCATTTTAAGTGCATTACTTTTTTTGACAAATTAAGGAACAGGTCACAGGTATAATCACCAGAATGCCACAGATGGCAATAGTGCTTAACTTGTATTTACCCTGGAATATTTCTCTCAACTAACTACAGAGGGATTTTCATTACACCACTATATGATACATTGAGGCATCAGGCTTCCTGTTCAATCTCATCAAGTGAACACAAAATTTATACAAACGTATGAGCTACATGACAGCTATTCTAATATCTCATGTACAAACTGATGACACAGTGTCAGGAAACTGATCTATATACATGAATATATAATGTAAATGTCCATATAAATATTCATGCCCAACAGGATCATCCTGTTTGTATAGACATATTTAAAATGTTGACTGCAGTCGATAAACAAATAAATCTCCCCACGTAATGTTTTACCAGCCATTTTCTAATTGCAAGCATCCTACTCAGTCATACGCATGATCATTTCTATAAATATAACTTCTGAGTAGTATGGAATAATCCCATTTTCTCACTGAGACCTAAAATGTCAAGGTCCTCCCACCAGTACTTGTTTTGGCGAGACTGATATTGACGCCGCTGGTGAGTCACAAGCTAAGTGCTACTAAATTTCCTACAATTTGGAGTCGATCATGGCCACTGACATAATTTCAGATCACGTTTGTGTGAAATAAATTCACATTCACTGGATGATATTTATAAGAGCTGTATTTTTGTATATATTTGCTTGTACAAAGTGGTATGGATATCAAATGTATGACAAACCCTAAAATAGTACTGTGGTATAATGGTAATACTCTGACATATCATGGTACTCGGGGATTAACATATTAATGTATTTATACAGTCTTTTAAAAGTGGAGTCAGTAAAAAAGATAAATTAAAGATAAATTCAGATAAATGCTGTTCTTTTGAACTTTTGATTCATCAAAAATTCCAGAAATTAATATTAATATTAATAAAATATTAATATTGTATGATGGTTTCCACAGAAATACCAAGCAGCACAAGTGTTTTCTAATACAAAACACTTCTTGAGAAGCAAATCAGAATATTAGAATGATTTCTGAAGGATC
>NW_015522850.1:0-1429 GCF_001515645.1 Sinocyclocheilus grahami
ATTAGAAAAAGTTTGAATGATTTATATGTAGACAGTTTTTTTTTTAGATAAAGTTGTTTTATTTTACATGGAGTGGGCCACCCCTTCATTCAGCTGCCATGTTGACTTCACCCAACCAGCCTTGCATTATGAGTACTACTATTACTAATAACATGCTTACTTTATATAGAGCCTTTGGCTATTACTTTACAAATCATTGATCAATTAAGCAACAGAAGATAAACCGTTTCAATGTAAATCAGCAGCAGCTAGTAACTCTTCATACATCCAGGCCAGTAGGTGTCAGTCAACAAAAAGTTACTGAGTGCACTTTTAACGGTAATTCTATGATACATAAACTCCCTGTGCTTAATTGGACTAGTTGTCAAAAAGTGTGTTTACATGCACTTTAAATGTTCGATTTCAGTTGGTTTAAGCAAAAATCAGTCTTTTTAAAATGTCATGTGAATGCTTCATTTTGACTGAAATTGTACCAGTCCGGTTTTCGTGAAGTCGGACTAACAGACCTAGATAATGCATTTCGAGCTGGGCTTCATCCAGCATGAATCCAGCACGATGAAAACTGTAGCTTAAATACACAAAAAGCCGCTGTAGCTTGGTTAAATGGTGATCAGAGAAGAAGGTGTGAGGTACAAGGCTTTTTAATGAGTATGTATTTTAGGAGGTCATGAATCTGCTTCCCAGCATCTGTTGCCTCATGGTGCATTCTTTGGCTGTGTGTATGTTTCGTTGTGGCAGGAGATCTTTAGATGCCTTTTAACCATAATGCACTGAAGTTGACCTGTTAGTGATCTTGTACATCTGCACTGATTCATGCTTTAGCCAAGAAACACAAAGCAGCTTCATATTTATTGTGAAGTGTGATTATCATAATATTTTCATATTGGAATGAGTTTAGATTATGCAGGGGCATTTTAAATAAGAGTCACCAGAGATCAAGATTTATTCTAATTCCATTCATACATGTTGCGTCTATTCATTTACCACAATCGATCAATTTGAAAGAGAAGACATTAGGTCTGATTGAAATTAGTCTGGTTTTTGTGCAGTTGGACTAACAGACACTTTGTGTAAGTACTTTTTTTTTATTATTGGTAAAAAAACAAACACTTACAGCTGTGCTTGCCAGAAATTCACTGTAACAAGTATGTTGGCAATGTTTCAGGCTTCACTGGATGTCATATTGGTGCCTGTATATTTTACAACTTACAACCATATATTTCAGTGATAAGTGATATAATGTTAAATTACCAACCTACTTAAAGTACCAAAATCTGCTTTGTACCTTAAAATGTACTAATAACCACCAAAATAATACCAAAATTTGGTAATACACCAAAAAAATAATAGAGATAAAATATAAATAGTGGTCGGCCGATATTGTTTTTTTTGACAACCGATTGCCGATATCTTGGAAAGCAGGGTGGCC
>NW_015522851.1:0-1428 GCF_001515645.1 Sinocyclocheilus grahami
TTGTGAACCTCGTGAAATCCCTCGGGTGCGGATGCGAGCCGCTTCGGTCTCTCTCTCTCACAAACACAACACCGTCCTGAGCTATTAATTACAGCCAGTCAATGTCATGATCAAAACACACAGGAAACACTCATTATTAATGGTGTTTACTAACACAGATACAACACACACTTGATATTTTCCATTTAGGATTTTATCGGTTTGTCTGGAAATTCCCTGTTACCTCCTGTCTTTCTGTGACTGTGGGAACACACTGAATATCAGACCCACTTTGGCTCTTTTATCTCGGGCCAGTAAGTAACCAGCTAACCATGACCCAGAATGCACCAGCACATTCTGCTTGAAAAACAACTCACAGTTTCTCTAGAAAATGTAAAATTTTAGGTGCATATTTTGAACATCTGCTTATCGGTCCATCCGAGTTTTTGCTCTCTGGTCTTTCTGTCTATTTTCAGTCTCAGCCGGCCTACAGTCCGTTCATCTGGAGCACACAGAGAGCACTTTCATGATCTGGCAAGCTCTAATCTGATTGGCTGATGTCCGGCAGTAAGAGCACACAGGGTATTATTCAGTCTTCAGGGCTGATTCTGTGAAGAACTTGAAAATGTTTAGTTGGTTACATCAAATCTTTGAAAAAGCTGTAAATTTCACATAGTTTTCTGGGGCATTTTCTGGCCTGCTTTGAGAGAAAGTACTTGTTGCTTTTGGATGGCCATATATATAAATATAAATAAATACTACTATACGTATATATATATATGATGCTACAATAGCACATAAATAATAAATCTGACATGTAACCATATTACAAAACACTTAAAATAAAACAAAAAATTAAAAAAGGTTTATACAAAATATGAATAAATACTATAATAACACACACAAAATACTAAAATAAAATATATATACAAAAATAAAATTAAATGAATAAAGCTGACAAAAGCATGTAAACAAATGAATAAAAATTTAAATAAAAGTACATATTAATACAAAATATGAATAAATACTATAGCACATGAATAATACTAAAATAAAATGTCAGAGGATAATAAACAGTTCAATAAGCGCTCATAAAGACTGCTCTGACGTTACTTTAAACATGTTGTCTTTTATGCTGGTCCATCATCTAATTTAAATAACCCCGCCCCTAAACACAAAACAAACTGTGGTTGGTCACTTCACATGTCAGTCAGATCAGTTCTCTTCACGTCTACGCGGGCGGCTCTTCCAGAAAATGCTGTAACGGGTAGCAGACTTGATCCGGTCAGTCAAAGGTCAGGTTACGTGAGATTCTCTCTCTCTCTGTCTGTCAGAATCAGCTGACACTGACAAAAGAGCGAGAGATTCCAAGCCTGTCTTTTCCCGTTGCATCACAGTTATCTTTGAGAGATTATGATGGAGACAATGGTAGAGAGAGAGAGAGAGAGA
>NW_015522852.1:0-1428 GCF_001515645.1 Sinocyclocheilus grahami
ATTTATTTATTTATTTTTCCCTAAACTGTTTTGCTTATTCTTGAATTTGCTTATTGATGTAAAGTGGGGCACAGGTGGGACCTTAAACAGCAAGGCTGAATATCGGTTTATGATTTTAAAAATAGGTCTTATTAAATTATGAATGGTATTACATGAAACTCTGTTTGATAAGCTGTGCTTCCATTTTAGAGAGGACTAACCCAGATCTCAGATTTAAGTAAAAATAGTGCCATCCAGTGGTACACATTTAACAATTTCTGTATGAAAAGACATAAAATTCATCTTATATTATCCTAGTTGTTTTATATAATTAGCTGTAGCTTCAGAGCTCACAGTATTTACATTCAGCATAAGACAACAGCAAAGTGATTGTAATGATCCCAGAACTGTAGCAAATACTGATTCCAGCTCTAATATTCACAGAGTTGAAATTAATTTGTTTACATCAGTCACGGTCCTTTGCTCACCTTTAATGAGTTATGATAATTAGTTTGCAGCTTAATTGGTCCCGACAATCTAAGCTGTGCTAATTACTGTTACCTGTTGTTCTTTCTGAGAGCCGCCTTTATCTCAGTAATTAATAAAAAAAGTGTCTGATAAAGTGTGCTATGTGCATCATACAGGATAGATCACCTGTGAGCTTTGGATCTTTTTTTAACAATGATAAAACTGAAGCTCAAATGTGTATCTGCAGAACAGAGTCAAAGAAGTGTGTGATGCAATGAGACATTCAGTTCACTTCAAACGTGTTTGTAATCGCTTTTCACAACATAAAATGTTCAGATTTATGTGTGTATTATTGTAAGATAACAGTCTAGCAGAGAATACTTAACATCTAGTATGCCCTTAATACAGTCCGCCATCCTGGAAATCTGTGACATTTCGTCTGGGCTGGAGGAGATATAAAGACATCTTGAAAGTGAATATGATATGATCATATTTTGAACAGTAAGACATTTAATGTGGCTGAGCAGTGGTGCAATACTGCTCTCATTTAACTCACATAGGGAGTACAGCATTGTGTTGTCTAGGTAACGTTAGCAATGCTGTTTAATGCCTATTAAGTATTTAATGGCAGATAAAATCATCAGATAACATGATGCAGTTGCTTTCTTTGATCAAAACACTGTTTGTTTGTCTGCAGTGCAGATGTATGTTTGTTTTTGGCTCAAAGCATTTAAATTCCCTCATGCTCTAAGAGAGAATAAAGACAAAAATTCTCCCAGAATTTGGGGTTGTTGTCTTGTCAAATGTATACAGGCTGGTAAATAGCCCACATGTAAGATACATGTGCATATTTTTGGTCAAGCAACAAAACGTTTTGCAGTTCCCTTAAAATATAACACTGACACATCTTACCCCATTCCCCACTTTGTCATGCAATGACAGAGAAACCAAATGTTGGTCCAGAATCCAGAATTTAAATAA
>NW_015522853.1:0-1428 GCF_001515645.1 Sinocyclocheilus grahami
GGTGCAGGGTGTTTCCACGGGTCTGCCCAGTAGAAAATAGGTTTGGCTGAGCAAGAATACAAATTAGAGAGAATATTAATTATTAGAAAGTTTATTTAGAAACAAATCTAGACTGTCCAATGCATATTTTTACATAGACTAACATCACTGACATTTACACTCAAAGCTACATATGGAAGAGACAAAACCATGAAGCACTTACAGAGACTCAGATTCTTCAGGGTGCAGGATGTACCTGTTACAAACTTCCGGGCTGTCCTGGACAGGAAGCGCTGGATCAGCCACACCAGGAGACACTAGGAAGCTCCGTTTGGTGGCATTGGAGATGGGTACAATTGGCCTGGCACTCTTGGGCTGAGTCATTGCTCTTGCTATATTACAAATATTAATTAAATTAAATTAGTAAAACAATAGGCAAAATATGAGGATGTTGGTTGAAGCTTCATGTAAACTTTACTGGCTTTAAAACACACACACACAAAAAAATTATTTAAGCCCCCACCCCCTCACCATCTTTAAATTCCTGAACATCTCTCGGCTGGACAAATTCAGGCTTGACAATCTCAAACCACCAGAAGAGCTCTGCTATAAATACCATGACATTGTGCTGCAGAAGAAACAGAGAATTAAGAACAGACCCGTACGGAAATGAAACATCTGGTTAATGAGAAGACACATTATACATGACTGAATAACTTACCTTGAGCACAGGAGGTGCGTAGAGCATGTCCTCTAGAGTCAAATAAAAGCTTTTGTTAAGGTACTCATTGGTGAACTCTTTCAGCAGCTGGATATTATAAAGGCTGTCTGCTATTGAGGTCACCTCTTTCAAGCAGATATCTGCAGATAAAAGAAAACACAAAGTTAGCAAATAAGCTATCCTGAGGCATACAGGCTCTGACATTCATAAATGCTAAATCAAGGGCTGAATGCAAACAAGCTCAGTATTTGCTTGGGAGTTGAAATATCAGAAAATAACTTTTCACAGAATATTCACTTAGCTCAAGAGGCAAAGTGCGGTGAAGCACCAAGGGAATAAAACTACAATCAATCAAAAGTATAAGAAAGCAGACCAGCAAAACTCTAAATTAACCATATAAAACCTACTGTATTATATATGCTATGAAAATTTCTAAGGCCCCTAAATGATCAACCTGATCAGTGTTGTGGAACTCTGAAATATTTACAGATTTTTATAAAGTAAACATAAGTACTTTTACATTGTAGTTGTTCATCTTGAAATATCACTACCAGAGCTTTGATCATAAAACTAAGCATTTTAATATCATCTTATTAAGACATATTATTGGGAGATACAGAGACAACTGATATTTCTATACATTTTATGCAAGTAGTCTGCTATACTGTGAGAAAGATCTATCCTAATTTCATCTTAGATTTTGTCATATTAATATCAGCAACTGCACC
>NW_015522854.1:0-1428 GCF_001515645.1 Sinocyclocheilus grahami
ATGGCTGTGGCCTGGGTCCCACCTGGCACCGCCTGCTCCAAGCCCTTACTGTCTCTGTCTGGTCTGCCCTGGCTCCTCCCTCCTTCGTCACCTCCCTGGACTCTATCTGCCGGCCCCCTCCCGGGTGTCCGTCCGCCTCCTGAGCCTCCTCCCAAGTTCCCACCCGTCCCTTCCTCTGTTGTTTCTACGGTGCGAGGACGCACCTTCCGGGAGGGGGGCAATATGTCAGGATTACGGACCTGTTTTTCCTCCCCATGTGCTCCCCGTGACCTAGTTTCTCCCTTGTCTGATTGTCATATTTGATTCAACTGTGTTCCCCATATTACCTTGTTTAGTTACGTTTACTTAAGCCTAGTGTTTTCCTGTGTCTAGCGTCCGGTATTATACGTCTATCCATGTGCTACGTGTGTTCTTATTTGCTCTGTGTTTCCCGTGTTGGATTATTAAAGACTGTCAGGTAACACTTTACTTGAAGGGGTGTACATAAGACTAACATGACACCTTCATAATCATGACATGACACATGTCATGAATATGAAGGAGGTTGTATGCATGTTTATGACAACTGTCATTAAGTGTCATTCGCTCAGTTATGTCATTTTTAATGCAAATATGACATTATTTGACCTAACCCTAACCTAACCCTACCCCTACCCTTACCCCTAACCATAGCCCATAACAAATACATCTCAAACAATGTCATCTTTGCATTAAAAATTACATAACTGAGCGAATGACACTTAATGACAGTTGTCATAAACATGCATAAAAAACCTTCATATTCATGGCATGTGTCATGTCTTGATTATGTAGGTGTCATGTCATGATTATGAAGGTGTCATGTCAGTCTTATGCACACCCCTTCAAGTAAAGTGTAACCGACTGTCATTTATGTTTCATCCGTGTCTCTTCATTCCTTGCTCCTTCACAGTAGCAGAAGTGTGACACCAATCTTATATACAGTATAATGCTATCCAATTACAGCGCTCAACCCAGAGGATATGACACATTTAAGACAGAAAAAATAAAAATGTATTTGCACAACCCCAATTTAATCTAATACGAGACAATTGTATCGGAATGTACAGTAAGTGCATGAAAGCAATGCTAACATGATTATTGTTTAATTTGTGCAGTCTGTAGTCATGGTTAATGTTTTGTGAGATGTATAAGCTTGTCCAATTTCATTGCTCTTTAAGCTCATTGGAAAACTCCATCACAATAATATTCTTAACAATTCAAATTTGTGATATCTATTTATTAAATTATCTATAATAATATTTAAAAATAGGCTAATTTCCTGTAAGAATTTATTATATCTGTTGACAGACACTGATTAAAGTTTTTTTTTTTCATTTGATTTAGCAATTTGCACATGATCAGTTGATAAAATGATAAAATCTTCATATATTACTTAATACATATGTT
>NW_015522855.1:0-1428 GCF_001515645.1 Sinocyclocheilus grahami
TGAAAGTCCTTTTCCACACTGATGATAATAACAATTATCATTATTAATAATTGAGAACCAGCAATAACTGATAATTATTAGGCAGTAAATCAGCATATTAGAGTGATCTTGTGAAACTGAAGACTGGAGTAATGCAAAATAAATAAAAGTAAAATAAATTACACTTTAAAATACATTACAACAGAAAAGTGTTCAATTAAATTGCCATAATATTTCACAATATTACTGTTATACTTTCATTGGTAAGCACAAGCTATATAATTATAAAGTACACTTTCAACAACATAAAAAAAGTTTTAATGTTAGATTTATATACTTAAACTATTAGATTTCAATGGAATTTAAATAAAGTATAATATATTAAGCAATGTATATTCACACTTTAAAAAAAGTCCATAAAAACACAGTGTACTTTTAATATGAAAGAATGTTCCGCATTAATTTCTTTACAGGTGTTTTACCCGTATTTTGAATTACGCATTGCATTGTGTTTTGTTTTAGGTTTGAGGGGAAATGTCTGTAAATTTAACAGAAAACGTACTGGTAATTATCTGCCATGCATGACATGAACCGTTTTTCTGTGGTTTTTTTCCCTTTTCTTACAGCGTTGATCAAACTTCTCTGTTTATGTATTCTCTTCTACTATAAAGCTGTCGTCAGATTGATCAGCCTATACCATAAGCAAAACAACAATTTGACAACTCTCTATTTTAGCCATCACACTCCTGGTTTGATGCCATCTTGCCTGGTTAAGATCCTGTCAGTGTGAGTCGGTTGCTGCGGTGAGGCCTCTCCTACTCTCATTTCCTCTGTCAAGTCTTCCAGTCTCATTCATCTTCCTGTCTATTCTGCCATTGCGACGTGACTTGGCTCATTTTGCTGAAATTCCTTTCGGCCTCTGTTTTCGAAAACTCTCAATTGTGTTTGGCCACAGGTGCTCTGAGTCTCTCTTTCTCCTGCTGATGTGCCTTTATGTTTTTTTGCCCTATCTACCTGAGGGCCCCCACCTCAGCCAATAAAATGTTGCCACACAAGATGAGAAAGAAGCGAGAGGTTAAAGTATCACACTTCCTATCTCACTCAATGTTCCTAGACAGGCTCCTGTTTATCTCACAGACGCTACAAACCAATATGACCTATATGGCCTCCACTTCTTCACAATAAGTCTGCGATTTCAGATTGGAGATCAACCGCACTGCATTTTCACAAACACAAACAAATACATAAACAACAACAAGCTTTAGGCTGAACATGCAAGAAGAGTGAAAACCATGCATCATGCATCCAATAATCGAAATATCTCATTTGAAATTGAAAGTCTTCACTCTTAAAAATAAAGGTGCTTAAAATGTACCTCACAGTGATGCCATATATAGACACCACTCAGTCAAAGAACCATCTCTTTCTTACCTTTTTATAATCGGAAGA
>NW_015522856.1:0-1428 GCF_001515645.1 Sinocyclocheilus grahami
TAATTATAATCTGGTCTGCAGACATTATTAACATAGAGAATCTGCTTTTTCGGTGTCTTCTAAGATGGCCAATAGGAGAGGCAAATGTGATGTAAAAGATATTTCATGTAAGAGTCAATGAATAAAATAATAGGGGTATGAAAGGCTCTGCAAATGACCCTCAGTGGAAGAAATTTTCTACATGTTTTAACCTCTCATTTTAGCTGGCATACTTTAATAAGCTCTTATTTAAATGTATTCATTAAACATGGTCTGAGGACTTTAATGTATTTTAAATACGGCCTTCAGTTTCTCAGATAAATGACTATTTAGACAAGAGAGCGACATAGAATATTGTTTTTCTGCAACATATTTCAAATTGATCATTCCATAAATTATCAGATAAATTTGTATATTTTTGTTGGCGCCTCTCCATAACACTAAGGTGATCTGATGTTTGAATTTAAATAATATCGGTAACAGTGTTTTTCAGTGATTGCCATTGTTTTACAGTAAGTTACAAATTTGCATGGCATGCAACCCACAACAATAAAGGACAGTTAATTGCAAACCCCTAATGATGTTCTTTGTGGTTCTTCAATTTTATTGAGAAATCAGCAACACTCAAGGATGGCTACAAAAACAGCTCTTACGCATTTTGAAAGCACATGCCTTGCCAGATATCATTTATATTTTTGGTTCAAATATCACCCAAATTAAGACAAATATTTCAACTGATGGCAGATAGCTTCTTTCTGACTTTCTCAGTTGTTTGGATCTGGATTTGACTGTATTTGCAATCTATCTATCTATCTATAATCTATTATGGGTTTCTATAATAATAACTTGTCAAGATGTAATCAATTAACGATTTATTAAATTCTCTGTTATTTAAAACGGCACAAGTTCCATGCTTGTTTAAATGTAATAATAATAATAAAAAAAACATTTCCGTGTTGTTTGGAGCAGAAAACTGTAAGCAACAAAACTGATTTTATAAGCAACAATTTCTATAATCTGTTTAAAATTATAAATAAAATTTAAGGAGAGTAAAGTAAATCAATGTTATTAAAATATAAATAATATAATTTTAAATAAATAAAATATATTTTTCTATTTTAAACCTGATTAATTATTGCATACCATGTGTAAGCCTTGTGTTGACTGAAACGGTCATTTTCTCTCCCTCTCTTTTCGCTGGCATCCAAAGGAAATACATTTGGGGAAGATGGGTTAAGATACGTTGATGAATAGGAATAAAAGAAGGGTATAATCGTATTCCAGTATATTTAAGAGTGTATCTTGGGGTTTTTAAGCAGCTGGCAACCCTCGTCCCCAACGTTTATCAATTATTACTTATCTCAGAGGTTTCTATGCCCAGGGATCTAAGACAGTTCTAAAGGTTTTTTTCCCAGCCACTTTCCAATATTTTAATTATTTTTTTTTTTT
>NW_015522857.1:0-1427 GCF_001515645.1 Sinocyclocheilus grahami
ATGTAAATGTTATTAAATATATATTATCAAAGTGGTTCAAATCAGTTTCTGAGCCAGTTTTGTGAACTGGAGCAACTGATTCATTGACAATTTGATTCTACAGAATGATTCTTTTGATAATTCTGTCCTTCCTTCATGAACATGCTAAGAAGAGCTAGGATGTCTGGGATTTCAAGATTTTCAGTAAATATCGACTGAACTAGATTTTAATAGCCAATAAAGGAACCGAAAATAAAAAATGATTTTTTTTTCCTGATACATATAAATAATAATAAACATCATGTAGATGAGAGTTAGGTAACCTTAGAATTAGAATTGTAAATCTTGTTCTCTTCTGCAGGTGTTGGTGGTGGGCTGTGGTAACTCTGAGCTGAGTGAACAGCTCTATGATGTTGGCTACTGTCAGTTAACCAACATTGACATCAGCGAGACGGTGGTGTCTCACATAAACCAGAGGTATGCAGAGCACTGTCCTGACCTGACCTTCCAGCAGCTGGATGCCACCCAGACATGCTTTGAGAGCGGGAGCTTTCTGGCAGCTCTGGATAAGGGCACGCTTGATGCCATGGCTTCAGAAGAGGACGGTGCACTTGCAGGCAGGAGTTTTGGCTGTGGGAGGCCGGTATGTCTGCGTAACTTTAGCCCAGGAGCACATCATAAAGTTGGCTGTGGAACATTTCGCCCAGGGTTGGGATGTACGAATTCACTGTCTTAGTGGACAGCAGAATGAAGAGTCTGATTCCTCCTTTGCCCTCCCTGTATTCGTTCTAGTTTGCACCAAATTCCGCCAAGCGCCTCCGTTTGCAGTGCTTGAGTTGTGTCAGGAGGATGGCGCTCCTGCTAGACTTGCATCAATACCAGAGCTGTTGTCCGCTGTGAAGGAAAGACAGGCCTCTACAATCTAATGCTGCATAAGCTCAGAGGTGGAACAGATGCTAGCAGCACACCGTCCCTCACGCTGTGCCATGCAGCCACTGGCCGGCCTCGATACACTCTGACGGTGCAGGATAGCCTGCCCTCTGCCAAGCTGCCACGGAGTAATCACTTCACCATCTTTATCGGTGAGCATTTGGTTCTTTTGCCTTTCACTGTCAGATGATCACTGTCACAGGCCAAGTATAGTTACCTATACAGAGAGTGCAGCAGTCGGATTTCGGAAGTAAAAATCCCATTCATTTTCTCCATAGCAGAACTGATTTTTTATGGTGACTTATAAACCATTCAAGACAGTTCTGTTGTGAGCTACAAGGTTATTAATCAGCATATGCTTTTGTTGAAGTATGTTTGTGTATTTATATATACATAATAAATATACGCAGTACACACACACATTATGTAAACAAACACTTTTATTTTGGATGCGATTAATTGTTTGACAGCACTAGTTTATATATATATATACAGTGGGGCAAAAAAGTATTTAGTCA
>NW_015522858.1:0-1426 GCF_001515645.1 Sinocyclocheilus grahami
AAAAAAAAAAAGTTAATTACTGCAACCAGCATGTAAAACCCTAATAATCAAAATTATCAGTACTGTCTGAAATAACTTTTTTATTTCCCAGTGTTATTATGTATTCCATTGTTCCATCATGAATTCTATTGATAAGATGCAGCCTTTACTTCAGTCTATTAAGAAAAACTTGTGTTAATTAAAAACATAAATCCTTACGATTATTCATGCTTTTTGACCTCGTGGCACTTTATGACCTTTAGAAAAAATGCAAAGAAGCTGTATATTGAGGACAACATACATTAAGGCATGCTCTAAAATTATTTCATAGTCAGACTGTGTGACTTATAAAGAATCATTCACTGTTGCCAACAAATATTCTGCAATCAAACAACTGCTAAAGCTACAGACAAAACAGAATCGTGTAAATCTACTAAAAATGGTTTTACCAAACACAGACCTATAGAGTCAAACGTGTGTGAAATAAACTGAATTTCCCCCCTAAACAACAATGGTGGAAATAACACAAAATTACCAGTGCATGCACATTAAAATATGAATGTATATGAAAATATATAAATCATAGTTAGCAGTTACACCTCATTTCTGAATGCACATTAACTAGTGATTTATTAAGCATTTAGTCGTATAAGGTTTTGAACTAAAGTCACATTAGACTTCAGTAACCCTCAGCAGACCTATGAAAGTTGAACATACATGGGAAACAGCGCCGTCCAGTTATAGATGTCAGCATAACAACACTTGACAGCTCTTCTCTCTCGTCTCACACATGGTAATAATGGTTTAGTGGTCTAGGCATGGATTGCTTACTGTTTAAACCCCCAAAGCGTTGAACGTTGTGCTTTGCAACCGTTGTTTGACAGTAATTTATACCTAAATAATAACACTGAGAAACTGTAGCAGCCTTTAAATCGCGTTCACTGAAAAGCTAAAAACATGTGAAATATGCTTAACGCGATCGACCAATTAAAGGGCCGCAGTTTCTTTTCTAATGAATATTCATTAGAGTGGGCGTGGTCATTTCGAGGGGGCGTGTCTGTTCTGTTGAACGTTGGCTGTTTGATTACGCTCTCGTCAATTAGAAGTGATTTAACAATGGCTTTTCTAGAAAATGACTCTTTTCGACGTTAATTTGACATGTATTAAGCGTCTCAGAGTGACAGCCTAATGTTTGGAGAAGAATGGAGGACAAAGCTGCCTCAGATTGTGAAGGTGAACGTTATTCTGACATGAGATTATCAGTGCTTTGCATTTCTGTGGAAACAGTTCATCAAAGACGGTTCCAATCCTCAACATTGTTTCTTATTAATCGACTTTTTCAGTTTACTGGAGTTAGTTGGAGTTGTTTGCACTAACGGTACATATTTTTGGCGAGGCCTTGTGCAAGGCACGTTCATTCGCACATTTCATACACGACGGTAATTCA
>NW_015522859.1:0-1426 GCF_001515645.1 Sinocyclocheilus grahami
GTGTGTGTGTGTGTGTGTGAATCTCACCATGTTGGACGCTGCGTCTCGGTGTTGATTGTGACTGTGAACGCTGCCGATCTCTGTTTGAGAACTGGAGTGAGACATGCCCTCAAAAAACGGCCTGAAACACACACACACACACAAGCTCATTCAGCTACAGTGTAGAGCTCAGGTCCAGCTGGCGGCAGTTCACCAGACGGCTGCTTATTTCAACAGATAACAACACAAAGGAAGCCGATCAGACAGCCGAGGCTCATACTTGAGTTTGGGTTTCGGGGTGCTCAGGACGCTCTCGTTGTCCTCCAGCTCCGGGCCGCTGTCGCTCTGATTAAAAACCTCCAGACTGTCATAAAGCAGATCCAGATCCTCCTCCACCTCCTGTGTCTGATCCACCGGGTCTGAGTCCAGAACCTGAACACATCAGACAGAAGGAAAACATGCACCCAAATCACCTGCTGGAAATCAGACTGAAAAGCCTTCATGTAAACGATTAAGGCAAAACTCATTTTCTCAGTCAAATTCAGATATTCCTTGTGCACATGTGCAGTGCTGAGATGTGTATTTTACATGCATTTTATATCTTACAAATGTGTTTATTTACATCTCACAAACTGGTCAGTGGAGAATATTTACTGAATATCTTCTAAAAACAATCCTCTTTGTCAGCTTTCTTTTTAGATGTCATCAAGACGTCAATTCTGCTTGCTATATAGGCTTTCTCCAGTTTCTCCATGTGCTGAAGTTTTCTTTGAATACATGTAATGCACGTGTAAATCAATATGTGAACCGGACGGGGTTCAAATGAACAGAAGTTACAGAATCTAGACTCAGAGCAGCAAATAAAAGGCTTGAATTCCTCGCAATCATCCGTCTCCTCTGTCATGCACACTGCGCACGTTTGTGATGATGCAAGATGCATTCGACAGAATCCAGCAGAAACCAGACCACAGCAAACATGTCCGGTGTCAAACCTGGACTCACCTCATCTGTGACTTTGAATCTCTTCAATAAGGCCACAAACTTCTGCTTGAAGTTGGGTTGCTGTGAACATCAGAAGAGACGGTCAGTCAGAATCAGTGTTAGTCTCACTGCATCACTGCACACACAGGCTTCAGTTCCCATAAACCCACTGAGAATCTCTTCTGATCCCATAAAGACGGTGATGTTGAGCCTGAGACACTGGACAGATGCTTAAAATGACTGAAATAACACCAGACAGCTACGCTCATCCTTCTCTTGGTGTCGTCACGGTTTTATTGCTGCCTAGGGTTGCAAATGGGTGGAAAATTTCCAGTAAATTACAGAAACTTTCCATATTTTTTTTTAAACGAGGACAAATTTAAACAAGGTTTTGGTAACTTTCAGAAACTTTTGGAAAATTTGCTATACCATGGGTGCAGCAGGCGCAATGATATTACACAGCGCC
>NW_015522860.1:0-1426 GCF_001515645.1 Sinocyclocheilus grahami
AGAAAGAACAACTTGAAATCGCATCATATGACCCCTTTAAATCAGTTGAGGATGAATCATATGTTTTAGGGAAGGAGGGACACCTTGTGGCTGGAGTATTTCACATACTGGTAATACAGTCAGTCTCTCTTGACATGAGGAGGAATGCAACAGAACGCATTGTAAAGTTTTTCTAGATTTTAGGAAATCTAAAGAACCTTTAACATCTTCTTGTAGGCGGAACACATGACAGGAGATCTACAAGTGCTATTGAAAGAGCTGAAGACTTTCAGCACGTGAAGTAGCAGTCAAGAGACTTTTTCTTTGGGAATACATCACGAACTTTCGAAAAGCATACAAAAATACATAAAAACTGCAGTTTGCGGTTTGCTAACATGGAGCTGAAATGGGCACTTCTTTTAGGTGAGTGGATTTTGTCTTACTCTGTTCACGTGTGTGGTGGTGAATACATGTGTGACATACTGAAGTTGGGATTAGTACGTTAGTCAGACTTCTGGGAATATATGTGTGGGAGACCGTAAGAACAATGTGTGTGTGTGTTAAAGATTATCTTCGATTTCCGTTGTAGTAATCTAAAACCAGAGAGACATGAGCATGTTGTTCACACCAAGTATCTTATGCACGGACACAAAGAACAATGGATAGTAAGAATGATAACGACCTATGAGGAAATGATTGTAAAATACTGTGCGTGAGGTTTTTTTCCCCTAAAAAGTGAACCACCCACACGGATCCTGATCCAGCGCATTCACGATCGTGAAGGTCTGATTCCAGACACACCTACAGAGATTTGTTTTGGTCTGATTTCCACTGTTTCCCAGACACTTTCGGAGTCGCATCATTTCTGCCCGCCTTCAGGTCTGCTCTTTGGAAGGGCTTAAACGGGAGTGCAGGCCAGTGCAAACATGCCCCTCACCTAAAGTCATCTGTCTGAAGAGGAATATACAAGTTCTGTCGTCAGCATCCAGTACATGCTGCATTTTAAATGTTGTGCAACATGCAATTCAGAAGAATGCCAGCGTATGTAAATATGACCGTTTATGATTACAGGCATAAGGGTCAAGGTTCAACAATTGTGTTGTCTGCCCTCATAAGAAAGAACAAAATATAGGCTAGTTTGTCAAAGTGGCAGTCAAAATTTCAATTACATGATAGCAATAATAATGATGTCCAGATTTTATCTTAAACAGATGAACTATAAAGACTCTTAACTCTTCATTGTATGTAGAAGTAGGCTAAGTTTAGCAAACAGTAACAATATTTGGATGAGGCAAAAATCAGCAATATCTTACCACTGAACATTACAGTTTGGTGGGGATCTCTGCTTCTCTGTCTTTTGTACGCTTAACCCCTTCAGCCAGACAAAATCTATTACTTGTATTCACTTCTAAAATAAACTATTCAAAAGAGAATATGAATCCGCAAG
>NW_015522861.1:0-377 GCF_001515645.1 Sinocyclocheilus grahami
TATATATATGTATATGTATATATGTGTGTGTGTGTGTGTGTGTGTTTGTGTGTGTTGAGGACAACTGGACTACCGTTACTCAAGTATGTAGTGCGGATTTTAAGGACTTTGCCACTGGATGATAATGCACGATCAAACCCTGTTGCAAACCCGGCCGATTGGATTGAAAAACAACTGCGGTACCTGCGGGAGGTGATACAACCAGCAATTGCCTCTGCTACAAGACAGCATCAGAGAAACCCTCAAAAGGTAGGCAAAAACAAACTAACCTACCTACCTATGGCAGCATCGTAGAGCAAAGGCGATTGACATTATCCTAAATGACTGCATGTTTCCCACGCCACCGCTTGATCCTGATAACACTGAGCAAGTGTACA
>NW_015522861.1:624-1425 GCF_001515645.1 Sinocyclocheilus grahami
TAACACCTGTTTGATTAATGGTAAAGTCCCTAGTTCATGGAAGGGAGCACTCATTCATAGAATACCAAAGAAAGACAATGTACCAGAAGACCCCTCAACATGGAGGGACATCTCACTATTGCCATCTGTATACAAAGTCTTTATGAAGTGCCTGCTTTCAAGAATACAACCTTGGCTGGTTGATGCTGGAATTTTGTCTAACAAACAAAAAGCTTATATTGAGCGACAAGGCATGAATGAGCATGTTTTTTGCTTAAAAACAGCGATTGACGATTTTAAGCACGGATCTGCTAAGCTATACATTGTCAGACTTCAGAGATGCCTTTGGCACATTTCCTCATAGAGTCATGATTGATGCATTGAAAGAGATACAGCTCCCTAAGATCTATGTAGACATAATAAAATATGTATACTGTGACTCCTAACTGCAAGTAATCTGTGGAAAAGATCTCACCAGACCAATACCACTTGAGGTAAGAATCAAAACTGGCTGTCCATGGAGTCCTGTAAACTTCATCATTGCAATAAATCAATGGCTAAAATGGCTCTGTACACATGCCCCGCCCCACGTCCTGTCACCGAACCCATGCTATGCTGATGATGTGGTCGTCGCATCCCGAGATGAAGCCGTGATTAAAAACATGTTGTCATGCACTGACAGATTCCTGACATGGTCTGGTCTACAAGTAAAGCACAGTAAATGTGCAGTTTTCTATGAGAGGAGGAGCAGTGGCAACTGTTGGTATAGATCAAGGACCGACCAACCCCCCTCTTTTACCATCTTAGACCAGCCACTCAGAG
>NW_015522862.1:0-1425 GCF_001515645.1 Sinocyclocheilus grahami
CACTGGCTGTTTTATTCCAGATGGACAGAATATCCTCCTGCGGACGCACACTGGTGTCAGACTCACACACACAGTAACTCGTGACAAGATGATGTTTCTGATCCGCACCTGGAAGCGGATGGACACCACGACCCCGCAGATCTCCTCGCCCACCATGAACTGCTCACCCAGCATGGCCAGGATGATGTTCTCCCAGAAACGAGACGCCAGACCCTTCCTCAGCCGGATGATCCACTTCCCTCCGTTCTTATTGGCCTCGTCCTGATTCACACACACACACACATCAGAATCTGACGCTCACACACGAGGTGTGTTTACATGATCAAACCCAATCAATCTGAGCCAGTTACCCTAATATCTAATCAAGCCACAAGCCCTGTGAAGCCGTGGTTTACCGTGAGTTTATAACAGCTAAAGGGCATTGTTAGGTACGACGTGAAGCTGTTACAAATTCACTGTAGCCCACGGCTTCACAGGGCGCATTGCTTTTATAAAACAGTTATTCCATATACGTAGTAAGGTTTCACAAAATAAAACAGAGCAAATAAAGTGTAATGATATTAATAAACACAGTGTTCTTCCACCAAACAATGTAGCTCCTCAGAAACAGTTGTGGTTGCTACAAAGTGGTTGCCGAGCAACACACAAACGTAAACAAAGGTGTGTGTTACTTTGTAGCGTCATTCACAACAGCTTCGAACGCGGCTCAGCCAATCAGAATCAAGCACCGGAGCTCTCCGCTTTATCATTTAGAGTAAAGTATAATGCAAATGTGTATGCTGTAGCCAAAGACAAATTTCCACTTGAGGACAATAATAGCAACTAACTCAATTTCAGAAAAGCTTTTTTAGACATAATTAAATACTGTAAATAATAAGCTTCTTCTGAGAAACTAGTCAGATTCAGAGGTTTAGATGGATAATATTTTCTGTAACTGATCACAGCGTCCTGCAGCACATTTGTTGAATGAAATGCTTGCTTCGTAGTAATTTTGGAGCACTGATTTCAAAAATAGTGTCTGTTTTGCTCTTTCACGCCACACTTTCTCACAAAATATGATTCATTTTGTAGCATCTTCGCTTTTGACAGCCATTAGTGAGAAGCAGAAGTCTTGTATTCTGCCTTAATCAGTGGAAAAACACCCGATTCCTGTCTGAATCTGAGTCAGATTAACACTGCCTATCTTCACACGCGTGACATTATTTCATTCCTGATCCTGATTTCAAAGTTAGAATTATGATCCAGAGACGGGAGAAAATGCAAACATGAGCAGATGATTTCTGCCTTTGCTGCATACAAACAGACAGGAATCACAGATTTTGTGAAAAAATCTAAAAACTATAAAACAAACTAAATCTATTATCTATAAACCTCTATGTAAAGTTATTTGACGTTAAATGGCATATTTGATCATATTTTTCCTCT
>NW_015522863.1:0-1425 GCF_001515645.1 Sinocyclocheilus grahami
TTCACTTCAATAAAGATAACTATACATGCTATTCTAGGTGTGCAAAGTGTGGGGGCACTGCAGTGCAAATTCTACTCATGTTTAGTACATGTTAACTTAAAGATTCTTAGAAAAAATATAAACGTTGGACTCTGTGGTCGATTCTGTGTTAAGGTAAGGCATGTTATTTGCAATTATATGTTGTGGCTGGGTTATTATAGGTCTGCGTGACTCTCGATGTCTTAGGCCTAATTGAACGGAGGAATTATGGTATTCTTGTCTAGCCTGACGACGAGTAACTTTAACTGTTGTTCATGTGAACTCAAAGACAACCTGATGCTTTGTTTATAGACTATTTGTGGGTGGCTGTTTGTTGCTTCACCTATCAATTTGTGTCGATAAAGTATAATAGGGTAAATCCTGTATAGTGATTTATCCTATATAGTGCTTGCATAAAGCAAGTTGTGCATACACTTGTAGCTGTTATGCATCTTTGTAAGTCATTGTAAGCCCTCTTT
This sequence comes from Sinocyclocheilus grahami, assembly GCF_001515645.1. Taxonomy (NCBI): domain Eukaryota; kingdom Metazoa; phylum Chordata; class Actinopteri; order Cypriniformes; family Cyprinidae; genus Sinocyclocheilus; species Sinocyclocheilus grahami. The sequence goes on from NW_015522863.1 coordinate 498, forward strand.
TGAGGCTAAATATAAAGGTGGATGTGCTTAGAGATCAAAATTGATAAAGATTTAATAGGCATATGTTTGTTTAGAGAGAGAGAGAGAGAGAGAGAGAATTTATTTATTTGTTTGTTTATTTATTTTTGGAACATTGTAAAGTATGCTCCTTTCTGATTTGTATTCAAATTATATATGTTTACATCAGACAACATGTATTTTCTTGGACTGAAATATAAAGGGCAAAATATTTTTTTAACTTTTTTAAAATATACATACATACAAAAAATGGCTCAAACAAATCGGTATAATATTTACGTAAATACAGCCTATTTGTAACATTTTACACAAATATTTGATATTTTTTCATCCATAACGACTGAATATCCACAATGGTGACTTCTGTGACATCCGCACTAATTTTAATTAATGTGCAGCGGATTTCGAATGCATTTGATTGAGTTTTAAGTTCAGCATTTGGACAGCAAAACTCCGGTGGAAGACTGGATCTAACGCCCTCGGATGATACACAGAAGATCCAAACTTTGCGTGAACGTAGCCATAGCTACTCTGAACTGACAGCAATATTTCGCAGCTGTGTGAACGCGGCCTGTACAATAGGACATTGAACACCCTATTAAAGCCAATTTATGTATTTGAAGGGGAAAAAATAAAAGTAAAACAACATGTACATTTAAAAAATTGTTTTTCTGAAAACATACTCCAACCTTTCAGTCAAAATCTGCCTTCATTATTGTATACAAGTGGCTTGTCTGATTTGATAGTGTTTATAGTGTCTATTGTCTGGTTTTATAGTGTTCACTGAAGACCGAAAACATGATATCTAAATTTTAGTTTGGATGACAGAATTCATAAATATGTTTGCTAGATATGAGGACAACCTCAGTCTTCGCTGCTATTCAAAGCCACAAGGCAAAACTTATGTTCT
>NW_015522864.1:0-1424 GCF_001515645.1 Sinocyclocheilus grahami
AAAAAAAGTGAAGCATTTCCACATAGCTGGCTTTTTGGGAAAACAAGTGAGCATACACATGTGCCTTATAAACCCATCAGACTTCACATTTGCAACTAAACAAAACAATAATTATACATATATATACAACAACAAATAATAGTAATACTTTTCTAATTTTTTGACAAAACATAGTATATAATAAAGTGTTTAGATGAGAGATTAACCTTGGCCTTAATACTCACCTTGTTGGGAATTAATAAGAAAACATGAACGTTTTGCTGTATTTTTGTAACCTAGGTCTACTGCGGATTCATGGACGTGAGGAAGACACATTGTGCCATTCAATTGATTGCATAACCCTCACCCTTAACCCGCTGCACTTTGAAATGGATTATTTCACGTTGCATTTGCGACATTACAAAATCTTCTTTTAGAAGCGTCTACTGCATTACCAGGGGGGGGGGGGGAAATTGATGTAAACATTACACTGCATTAAATTACCAAAACACGAAATAAAGACACAGTGCTACGTATTTGAAACTACGAGTAACAAACACTACAGACACATAAGACAGTGTTTACCCACGTAAATATGCATAAAAGCGCAAATAGTGCGAGTCTCCCCCCTCGGCGGAATGGATCCGTCCAGCGAGTATCAGTGGTGTTTCCGCGTCGCGAGAATGAAACTATTGTCAGTGCTCAAGTGTGCAGCAGGTAAGAGCTTTTCTCAAACTTACATTACATATTGCGCGATAATGAACATGTCTGCATTTAGATGCCGCTGTGTGTCTTTAGTTCTCAGTTTGTTGTTCTTCAGTTTGATAGAAAAAGTCAACAAAAAGACCAAAAATAAGGTGTTTCGCGTCAGAGTTAATTCTACAGTTTAAAGTTTTCGTGTTTGATCAACATGTTAGAACATGCATACTGATTTTCTAATTATAATCAGCTTTTTTACCTTTACAAATTGCATAAATAAAATATACTCTGTGCTTTAGTAAGCTGTTTTCTACATTATTGAGATTGTAATATTCATAGACGTTCAAAGTCGTTCACTGTTTGTTTTAAACGTTAAAAGTGTGTGAATCTCCTGTACACTTTGGTACAATTTCACATAGCATAAATTAACTAATTCATAGCATGAATTAACTTGAGGATTTTGCCTAAAAATGCTATTAATATACTTAAATACAATAAGTAATTAGCTGTACAAAATATATGCAAAGAATGCCTTGAAGTTAGCTTTATTTCTATCACTGTTAGTTGGTTGGTCTGCTGTGACAGGGCAGTTTTAAGCTGGTTGACTGATGTTGTAATTTTGAGCTGGGTCATGCTCTCTGATGCTCAAAAAGCAGATTCAGAAATGTGGTTTCATACATTTGCCAAATGCATGGTTCCCAAAATTGTCATTTTCATGATGGAAGCATGAATATTCGCTCACATTC
>NW_015522865.1:0-1424 GCF_001515645.1 Sinocyclocheilus grahami
ACTTGCAATATCCGTGCGCACTTGAAACATTTCTTCTCCCATAAGAAGAATCTCTGCAAGCTGATGTGAGAAGTTATACATGAATTATGTTTTATCAAGAAAAAATGCAAAAAATACATAAAAGTAGATTTAGCTTACTTTGCAAACAAATGCACCACAGGATGTGGAATCTTGTTGGGTGGGATGAGCAACTGAGTGGCATCCTCACCTTGAAATGTTAATCCCTCTCATCCTCATGAAAGATCTATTAAATAGAATGTGCACTCATCCTTAACAGGCAATAATGCATTATACAGTATAACAGATACTTTCCTCTCAGTTTTAAGAAACTTTGTCTAGTTGCTTTGTCACATCCTTGCATTTTGTAATTGCTGCTTGTTTAGCACCGAAAGGGTCGATATATATAGACTTGGATAATTTTGGGAACATTTCCTAAAACAAACACCAACTGTCATTAGATAATTATTCAACTTTTCATTACCATTTATTCGTGTCTAGTTCGGTGTACATTAAGAAACTTGCAGACACGTACTATGAGTGTCCAATGGTTGTTGTCACATACAGCCCCAAAAAGCACATCATAACTGGATGGCTCAAGCTAAAAACAATACAGTAGCAGTTTAAAATGTGTTCTGTCCATACACATAAATACTTTGGGGTTTATGTTTAAACGCAAAAAAACATTTTCATGCCTTTTTGGCTTCCTTTCCAGATTGCAGTCATCTGGTATGAATCTATTAAATATGCCTTTTTTCCCCCTGACATATTTAATCTCTTTTAAGGTGCTGCAGATAAGCATTGACAACCTATTTACAAAAAGAATGAAATGTAAAGATTAGATTACTAGCACAAAGAACCATAACAGTGGTAGCCATGCAAAAATTGAGAATGCATACTTAACCCTACCTCACTTTCTAACTTTTTGCCCGGTGCCAGATCCATCATGTTGTTTGTGAACAACTTGTAAGTGCCCATTTTGCTCCACAACACTTGCTGTTTGTTGCCCTCCCATATATCAGTTATCACTAAAAGAAACACATGAGATCACAAAGTAAAATACTGAGCTATGGCACGGTCAAATATAGTCAAACCACTTAATATTTACCGTGTTCTTCTGAATATGCTGATGCATGAATTGTGTCTGGGGAGCAAGAGTGATGGGTTGATGGGCCTGATGGGTTCACGTGAGTCTGTGTATTGGAGCTATCAACTGAGTGGGTAGCAGTATGCCGAGGTGAGGAAAGAACCTTAAACATGGATTGGTGGAGGTGCTGCTTGGGGCTGACAGACCCTTAGTGGAACTAAGAAGAGAGGCAGGAGGAGGAAACCTGGGAAGAGGAGGACTGGCAGGAGGAGATGGGCTCGGTGAGTTTGATGGAATCCATTTTTTTGGAATGTGGGGCTCTGGCTCAACATGCTTTATC
>NW_015522866.1:0-1423 GCF_001515645.1 Sinocyclocheilus grahami
AGAATGATTTCTGAAGGATCATGTGATGCTGAAGACTGGAGAAATGGCTGATGAAAATTCAGCTTTGCTATCACAGGAATAAATAACACTTTGAAATTTAAAAGTGCACAAATATTTCACAATATTACAGTTTTTACTGTATTTTTGATTACATAAATGCAACCTTGGTGAGCTTGAGAGACTTTTGAACGGTAATGTAATCAAACTTCAGAAATCTGAGTTCTGCAGGTGCAGATTCTGTGTGGGCCTACTCATAAATAACGAAGAGCCTGATGATTCAGAGGAAACAAAACAGCCTTCATGAATGAGACATTGAAGACCGCGAGCATGTGTGTGGTATATGTTTACACGGTAGCGTGCAGCCTGAAGTAAGGTCACTTGTTTTATGCAGTAGATACCAATGAGAATGCCCAGTGAAGTGAATGCATTCCTGCTGTTACCCTCAATCACAATAGCACTGCATCTCTAACAAAATCATGATCTTTCTCCATCTTTGCAAATTATCTGATTTTAGAAGGGAAAGAAAAACATATTCTATTACCAAATCCTCTCAAGCAGCATGTTTAAGGTGCAAGCACTCTAGAGAAGCCCATGGGAACCACAACGTTTATTAATAAGCTTCCAGACCGCAACTTTCTCCACTCGGGACCTGAAAGCATTAATGGAGAGAATCTCGTCCCCAAGGGCTTTCTTAGGTGAGACTTATCAGGTGACCCCTTCTAGTCTTAAGTCCTGCACTCTAAGGTTACACACTTTGTTCATCATAACAAGCCAGAAACAATTAAGTGCCTGTAAACGGATCATCCGTATTGACCTGCATTAGTCATACAGCAATGCACTTCAGAGTCTAATATCTGGATCTGGATTAGTAACTTAAATACTTGAGACTTGTGGTCGACTGATATGGGTTTCCTAATTGCTGAAACAAAGTGGACACTCGCAAAATACATTTTATTGATATTGACGATATTTCCTGAAAACCCGAAAAATTTGTGATCTATTCACAAATCTCTTATTTGGAAATGCTATTATTAATGCTATTAATAACCACACGGAATAACCACGACTGTTAATCTGCCGATTTGCACAGTTATGTGCAAACAATCTGAAAATACTGACTGCTCATTTGGCCTGGCTGATACATCAATAATTGAAACCCGTTTTATGATATGATACAGAAGTCAAAACAGACCTTTAAAGACATGAGATGATCTGTGTCAAGATGGCAAAATAAATACTGCAATTTCCGCCAATAGAGTACAATGGAATGAGATTAGGCCTAAATCCCATCATGCTATAATAAAAGTCAAAATTGTGTTGTTGTTTTTTTCATGGGTGTTACAATTTTAAGAAATTACACATTTTCTGTAACAGTGTGGTAACAGCGTTTGCGCTAAGAATGTGGAACAGAGATCTAAATATT
>NW_015522867.1:0-1423 GCF_001515645.1 Sinocyclocheilus grahami
GCCAATGACTACTCCCATTATTACACTTCTTTTTTCAACATGCTTGTACTCTTCTTTTTTCAACACAGCACTTTAATATGCAAATTAGATACAGTGTATAGATAACATTGTGCTTAATGGGAAAACCAGTTTATGGAATTTTTACACACATATTGCATAAAGCAAAATGGTATATCAAATCATTTTGTTATATATTTTATAACATAGTTGAGAACCATCCTTAAACAAAGTTAATTATAAAAAAATCCTGAAACCTAAAAATTGATTGGCGATTTAAAAAAAATTCCTATTGTTTTTGCCTTTTCATGTCTACTCTTGTCATTTTATTTTTAGAAAAACTGAGTCCTGGTGTCCTCTACAGAGGACATATCATAACTTATGAATAAAATATAATTTTTCAAAAATGTTATTTTACCATTTTTTCCTTATGCTCTAAACAATGTAGTTACATGAAAAAATACTAAATTCACAAAGCTTTTTATTTCTGGTTCTCAGGAGGATATATATATACACCTTGCTACTGCGTTACCGAGACTTGTCATTTGCACTTATATATTGTTGCTCTTTTGTTAGTTTTGACTGCTTTTATTGTCCTCATTTGTAAGAAGCTTTGGATAAAAGGGTCTGCTAAATGACTAAATGTAAATGTAAATGTACTATTCTTTGATTAATACCTTCTCTTAATAATTTTCCTAATATCCAATTTATCTTCTTTTTTTCTTTATTATTACCTTTTAAGTTCTTTATCATTTTAATTCTCTCTATATTATATTTCTGACATTTTAATATTACACGTTCAACGGTTTCTATTACCCCACAAAAAGCACATTTACCTGTGCTTACCTATTTTGTATAGTGATGCATTTAGTCCTGTGTGCCCAAATTGTAATCTATTTAAAATCATCATCTTTCCTACATCTTCCAAAATTGTATACTTCTTTAACTGATGAATTAATTTGATGTTACTTCATCTTGGAACGGAAACGTGAATTAATTAATTTATTTAACCTTCAAATAACAAACTGGCATTGTCACCTTTCCATTGTTAAACCCATTAACAATAAATCCAAGCAGCATATAATAAGCTCAATGATAATAAAAATAGAATAAAATAAAGTTAAAATAATATCAAAAGCAAAATACAACACAAAATTAAAATGCATTTTATATAGGTCAATCTATGTATGCTGCCAGAAGTTTAGGGATTTTTAAGGCACTCTTCGTTTTTAAAGTGCCCCTATTATGGGTAATGGAATGTTCATATTTTGGTTTTGGGAGTCTCCAACAACAGGTTGGCATGCATGCAAGGTCAAAAAACACTTTCATTGCCTTATAATATGCATTCATTTTTACCTTACTTGCTCAAAGACTCCTAAACTATTTGCTCAACGATCAATTTTTCCAAACCCCTCCTTTGCGTGAC
>NW_015522868.1:0-1423 GCF_001515645.1 Sinocyclocheilus grahami
CTTTTACCATCTGATCTCATTTCTTTGGAACCCTTATATGAGACACATTTGTGGTTGTCTTTGGCTTTTCCGTTTACTCTTCTGTCTTGTTGTCACTCTGTTCCATTGGCTATTTAGTGGAAGCTCTGTTGCTGTCACTGGATCTGCCCTTCCTCTGCTCCTCTCCGCTGATGCGCCTTCTGCAGGTACAGGATCCTGCTCTCTGAGCTTCATCTTTGCTTCATCCACCTTCCGCATGGCTCTCTTTGTCCAGCCACTGTTAGGATCAGAACAGAGTCTTTTCCCAGATACAGTCTGGATCCTGGAAAGGAAGGACACTTTCTGATTAGTGCTCATTTTAGCAGATTTATCCTTTTTCTGGATCTTTTTATGTACTTCTAGCATAGATAACTTCATTTTAAAATATTTCTATTGTCTTTATTGCAATTTATGTATTTCTAGCAAAGTCAAGCAGACAGTCTAGTTTATCTTATGTCCTATTAGGGACTTACTTACACAACTGCTGTTATGGGACATAATACTTTAGTTTGTATTCTGTAACTAAATACTTTGTCCAAAGGCAGTCTGCTGCGTCCTAGTTTGAGGCAACAAATCACTGGAGGTCCATCTGTACATGTAAACACAATAATAACAAATTAATTTCAATGGTTGATTATTTATAGTTCATACGTCATGTTGATCGAATGTTTTAGTACAAAGTTTTAATTTTATTCTCACACAAGGCAGCACGTACACAAAACCACTCAGTTCTACAGCAGAGCTACGGAGGTAAAGTCTCAAAACCACATTTGCGCAAGCTTTAAATTTACTCTCACTTTATTTCACACCATACCACAAGTCATAAAGGCACCTTGTTCACAGAGAAAAACTTACCAGCAAACACACTGAAGGACCCGAAACTGACCCAAAAAACACAAGCCGTGAAAATCAGCATCACCCTGATCAAGTCAACTGACCGACTGATCATATGCTCTGACCAACATAGAAGATTTTGTTATTAAAGGAGGAGGAAACCGCTCATCTGCCTACCTGCTTGACATAGCTGTATTTGTGGTAACATGGTTGCCCAGTGGAAGACATGACTATGTGCTGTTAATTCATTTACCAACAGACTGGAGTAACAGCTGTCATAATACATCTCCAGTGGTCAGAGTGATAAACACAACAAAATGACTAATCTAGGACCGGGAATCATTATTAATTTATTCATGAATTAATTTTGTTGTTGCTTTTTCCTCACTTTGTTTAGTTTAGTGTTTAAGGTGTTTTTTTTTTGTGGTGACATTGGGGCTCAGCTGAAAAAAAATTACAGGAAGGGGGCTTCAGCTGCAGACAGGATTTGTTCACCTACAGTCTGAAATACATGTCAGTCATAGTAATAAATAAATCCCCAGTGTTCTGAGTGACAGAACATGCAGTTGCC
>NW_015522869.1:0-1423 GCF_001515645.1 Sinocyclocheilus grahami
AAAAAACTTTAAACTATTTCCAAATTCCTTCTTAAAATGTTCAAAACTCACTTTTCCTTATCTTTTCTGTGTGTTTTTGCAGTCCATCTATTACACTCCTGTGCTAGGCTACAAAAACTCCTTTACTCATCCGATTATCCATCCATCCATCATCCGCTCTCCAAAATTGTATCAAAACAATGAGGCAATAATGATCTAAACCCTCTGCTAGTGTGGTGGACCCACTACAATGAGACCGGCGCTGCCGTTCATGGCCTGCGGACACGCAGATCTATAATAAATCCTTCAGTGCTAGTGTGCTGTTCCGTAGGAGCTGGTTCACCTTGTTAGGAGCTAACAAACAGCCTTGGGCCTCCTGGTTAGCTGCACAACTCCATTAGTCATCTGATGAAGAGCCCATGTCTGATACCAGCACAACAGCAAGGCAACCGCTCCATCTTTACCTGCAAGAGAAGGCTTCAGTTATGACCCTGCTAAAGCACTTTTCTATGGTTAGCATTTCACACGTAAAGTATGAATACACTGCAGGTGCTAACAACATCTATTAATGTTAAAGTCCTAAAACGTCAATGCATTTAACTTTTCACTAGAAGCAGGCTAGGAATAAATCATTATGACTATGAAAACAAAATTGAAGCTACATTTTCAGTCTTATTTTTACAAACACACAAAAATACAAATGGTAGTACCATGATAATCTTTGAGTGTCCAACTTTACTCAGAATGTAAGCGGCACTTTGTGAGGCTACAGGCTGAGTTTTATCGAACTGAAGCCCTGGCGCTATTATGTTGGTCAGTGAATCAGTCTAAACTATTTAAGCTCTGATCTGTGGTGCCTCATAATGAGGCAGATACCTTATTCCAGTCGTATTTGTCTCTTTTAGTTTGAGGCCGATAGGATGACACTGACTTGGAAACGGCCTCTGAAAATGCCAGACATGGAGCCATTTTGGGTCCGGATCAATGGTGTAATTTGGTGCCTTGGAGACTGTGAACTTCCTCTTGCCTGTATGGGTCAAAGGGGAAGACAAACAGGCAAGCATTACATTTTACAACCTACATAGATTTACCCTCTATACATTTCATATACGCTTATAAGAGAGAACATCTGTTGTAAGTAGACATCATAATTTCCAATTAAACTCAGTTCAAGCTCAATGTCTTTGTGGCAAAGAGGAAGGAAATGTAATTTCTTTCCATTGGCTACTGGAAATGTTTAATATGGTATTTGGTGCGAACTGGTGGTCACATAGTTTTAAAGGAGACCAATAGGACCTGATATTGGATACCTGTATTAGTATTTATCTCTTCTTATTAAAGCAATAAGCAACGAGGCCATATTACAATCATTTTACCCCAGGTATGTACCCAAACCATAATTAACCAATGGTAAAAATCATAAATAATAATAAACATTTCTTCC
>NW_015522870.1:0-1423 GCF_001515645.1 Sinocyclocheilus grahami
AGGGAACATTCCAGTGAAAACTAATCAAACTGGAGTCAGGCCTGTAATTACTTCATACTGTGGCCTCAATATGAAAGAAATGATTATAAACACACCACTACAGACACAGCAAACCTCCTTCTCACCACAATAATGTAAAGAGCTTACAACACCGCAACACACAATAGTAAAGATAGCATGCACTATGACTCTGATTATAAGGCAATGAACAGCGTTGGGGAAACTCTACTTTTCAAAATTCTTACATTATTGCATAACGCTCCTAATAAAACTCATTTAGCACATGGGAGGTAGTGTGTTTGTTATACATTACACTTTCTCACTTTTTGTTTAGTGTACATTCAAAATGTAATGTGTTACTTTATCCTCACTTGCAAAAAATAATCCTAATGTTACTCATGACGTGTTAATCCCAACACTTTCCGCAAGAGGAAAACAGATAGAGTGGAGACAAGTGGAGATGGTGTAAAGTATTTGAGACAGAAACAAATACATCTACATCTTTAGCAACACCTCACCTGCTACACCTTTCAGAGGGCAGCGTTCACATAAAATAAACAAGACACTTTATAGGATCTTATAACACTTTGTACTTACAGACTAGCAATGAACTCTAAACCTGATAAAAGATATGACTAATAATTTTCTTAATAACAAATCTCACTCACTTGTCTTCACAGCTGTGTTCTTCCTGTAGGAGTTTCTCTCGGTTCAAGCCGATCTTCTCCAGCTCGTGGCTCAGCTTCTCCAGTTCATTACACTGCTGCTGCACCCTCAGTTTCTCGTTCACCAGCTCCTGCTCAACAAAATATGTACTTACCAAATTAATACATTTAAAGATTAAAAATACCAAATGTTTAATCAAAACGTCATCATTTGATCTTCCAGTAAATAGACATAATTGGTCTTTGGTGACAAATGACAGACTTCTCCAATCATTTAGTCTACCTAAATCCTGCCCCCTATTTTAAAATCAACTGCAAGCTTGCATTCAGATCTGCCTCCATCCAATCAACACCACACTGATAATCTGTTTCACTCTGATTTACAACATAATACGGAAGAAATTATCTGTCATTAACGATACATTGTGACTTTAATATATCAGATAATCTGACCTTTTTATGAAAATGCAAGGTTAGTTAAAATTGTAAAATGTGTGATGCAACTCTTCAAATAACATAACATTTATGATATTAATTCTTAGGGCTGTCAAATAGATTAATTGTGATTAATCGCATCCAAAAAGTGTGTGTTTACATAATATGGGTGTGTGCTGTGTATATTTAAATGTATATATATCTACACAGCACACACATGTATAATGTAAAAACAAACTTTTATTTTTGATGGTGATTAATCGTGATTAATCAATTTGACAGCCCTACTTTTAAATACAAATACTTTTTTAAAAATATATATA
>NW_015522871.1:0-1423 GCF_001515645.1 Sinocyclocheilus grahami
TGTGCACATTAGTGAGTGTGTGTGCCACAACTAGACCGGCAGACTCCGACACATTAGGTTCCAAATACCCCATAAAGTCATTAGACACCTGGGCCGCACAAGGCAAACCAATCTTAACTGGCACAATTGACTCACTGAGGAGCGGAAGTGTCATGTCTGTGGCCAGAGACACATTGCAGCATGAAGGGACAAAATCCGAGCTGGTAAAAAGTGGAATGGAAATGTCCCATAACTGTAACTTAGCGTGACTAATATTCAGCAGGGCATGATTTTTTTACTAAAAAGTCCCATCCCAGCAACACAGACTGCGTTGTTTCTCTCACTATATGAAAAACATGTTGCCAGCTTTCAGTACCCAGCTGTAGTGTCACAGTAAGTCTGCCCAGCGTGTCCAACATCTGTCCGTTTACAGCACGAGCGGCAATATAGTCTTTCTTTAGAGGTCGACTGCGAAGTGCAGGGATTGACATTCGAAAATCAGAGCTCATCAGTGATACACTAGAACCAGAGTCAATTAGGATAGGAAGCTCAATGCCCTCAATTGTGCCTTTCACATATGATACCAGAGGCTCCTGGTCAGTGTTTGTGTCCAATAAGGTTGTGTCATCAGGTTTCGGGCCCCTGTGTAATACAGCTGGTTTTTGGGCCGCAATATCAGCTATAGCCCGTTTCCCGGCTCGTAATTCCTCTCATCACCAGGGGTCATAAAGCGCACTCCCTGTCTCCTAGTTTCCTCCTCATAACTGCCTCGTCTCCGCATGCTGGGGCTGGGGGAGGGGCTGTTAGCGCGCCTTATAGGACTACGGGCCGAGTTGTAGTCCTTACGACTATTAAACTCCATAAACAGTTTTCTTTCAGAAGAGCGGCCTCTCTGCATCTCATATGCCTGCATACGGCAAGCACGACCCTGACAGCAGCACTGTCCTGACTCACGTGACGGGGAGCGCGCTCTACTCCACTCATCTCTGCCGCTCCGACTCACTCTCTCTTTTAGTCTGTCATTCTCCTTCTCCAAACGGTTAATGGCGACTTTCATGTCTCTTACCTCATTAGTTAACTTATCAATTGCTTTGTACAGTCCACCAATGTCCGACACAGAGTTCAAACTGGCCCCAGTCCCGTCAGCCGTCAAATTATGCCCGACATTAGCAGTCACATATCCCACATCCATCGCATTTCTCACGTTCTCGCACCGACCTGCGATTATTACGGCTTCCTCCATGTCTGTCGCTCCCTGCTCATAACATTTCGTCCTCAGCACTGGGTCCAGACCCGCCACGAAACGGCGAAACTTTTCCTCCCTCTGGGCTCTGTCACCGTACTCTGGGACAGCCTCATCCACTAGATGGCTTATTTCTGCTGCATACACCTCTAGGCACTCCCGTGCTGCGCGAGGGCGGGCAGATAAGCTGGACCTAAATCG
>NW_015522872.1:0-1423 GCF_001515645.1 Sinocyclocheilus grahami
CTAATTTCAGGTGCATGTTTGCATCATTACTTGATGTGCATATTTAATTTAAGGTGCATAAAAATAAAAGACTTTTAGGGGTGCAGTTCATTTTCAGTGAATTCCCTCTTCCTTACCTCTTCTCCCCTCTCAATCCTGCGGGCGGCACTGATGATGATCTTGTGGCCCCGCTCGAATGTCACAACCTCAGCCACACAGTTCGGCGAGCATGAATGATTGATGTACCTACGGGATAAATTGAACTCAAATTGAACTTAAGGGGTTTTGTCCAAATACACTACCATTCATAAGTTTGGGGGCAGTATTTATTTTTTATTTGCTCCCATAAGTAATGTACACATTTGAAAGCTGATATGAGAAGCCAAGTTAATTTCTTACCTTGCAGGGCTTCCAGACCGGGTTGCATCGATAACTCGCTCGCTGTCGATGCGGAACATGTACGCTGGGCGGTTCTGTGGGAGAAATCCACACAGATTTATACAAATGCATTTCGAAGTCAAGGCAACATTATTCCCAGCGCTATTCCCTCAGTGGTTGAGCAAGCTTTACCTTAGCCTTGTACAGCAGCTCTTTCCCCATGGCCACCTCAGCGCGCAGAATATCCCCCATGTATTCAATCACCATGGTCTGCTTCTCAATGTCACGCGCTGCAAACAGCCCAAGACCCTGCAGACATGAGACACATTAGACATGCATCCACACCCAAGGCTAGAGCTCACACACGTTTAGTCACAATGGGCATATTCCATAGGCTTACGCTGTTTTATATACAGCTACATATAAATACTATAAGCTAACCATAACTGAAAACTTTCTTCTTTTATACTGTTTATACAAACGAGGACATCCCCAAAAGGTTTGCCAGGTTTGCACTCAGGTTCTGGGTACAAAATTGTCCCCAAAATCTGAATAATCGGTATACACACACGTTTACTTGGGACATTTCATTGACTTTTTGTATTCTATTGTTTTTGTATATAGCTAGTTCTAAACAATATATCCAAACAATAACAGAAAACTTTCTGCATTTTTAGAAACTTTATTTTTATATAATTTTTTACAAATGATAAAAAGGTTTTGTCAGGTTTAGCTCCTGGTTTATCTTCAGCCTTTAAGGCGGCGATGACAGAAACAGAAAGAAAACATTATTTATGTTCCTCAACTCAAAAAGTAAAGGTCACCCATTAAATAATACATGCATGAGGAAATCTTTCACCATGCCCTTTTTCGTCCTTACGTTCCTCACACAGATTTCGCTTGTATTCAAGGTTTAGCTCACTTCTGGATAATAATCCATCCTAGGTGTATATGAAGTGAATAGATGCATTTGTGTAAGAAAAATATCCATATTTAAAACTTTATGAACCATCTCTGGGGGGTAAAAAAAAAAATCCATATTTAAAACTTTATGAACCATCTCTGG
>NW_015522873.1:0-1422 GCF_001515645.1 Sinocyclocheilus grahami
TCTTCTCTCACTCCTTTCAGCGCCTCTGTAGCGGAAGCGTTCCTAAGCAGCATGCTTGGAGGAAAAGACCCTCTGAATGAAGAGAAGGGGAAACAGAGAACGGTGAAGCTTGGGTGAGTTTTCCTCCCCCTCTTTTCCTCTCTCCCTCCCCCTCGATCATCAGGGAGGCGCGTGCAGCTGTGGAAAGGGGGGTCTCATGTCTCGTCCTCCTAATCGTTCTTTCTCTCTTCCTGTCTTCGTTTCTCCTTGACAGAGGGGTGGCTCGAGAACAGTCCAGCTGGAATTCAGAGAGTGTGGGCTCTCTCTCCCTTCACAAACTAGTCAAACCTTGATATACTCCTCCCTCTTCGGCCATTGTGTAGCTGAATGAGTTCTCTGATTTTTACAGTTTATGAAAATGAGGGCAAGTCATGTAACCCAAACATGTTGCCATCTGCCTAATTTGTACCAAGTGACAAGAATGATAAGTCGAAATACTGCTTAGATGGATGCCAAGGTTTTGACATCAACAACAAAAAGACACAGTATATGTTTTCTTAAAGGGACAGTTCACCAAAAAAATATAAATTTGGTCATTTACTTACCTTCCAATTTTGTAAGACTTTATTTCTTCTGTGGAATACAAAAGAAGATATTTAAAAAAAATGTTCAACCATTTTTGTTCATTCAATGAAAGTCTATGGAGAACAGAACAATGTTGATTTGTTGTAAATTGTATTTTTTACCCTGCTGTCCAAGACTGCTCACAACCCCCCAGCTGAGAACCAAAAACCCAATCTAGTCTATTAGAAAGTAGAATAGGGTGTGCAAATGAGTAGTCAAAAAGTGTCATCAGTCAAAACCCCAAATCTAGTGCGTCTCTGATTTGTTTTGTCACTAACAAATGAAGCAAAAATGAACGCATTAAATTAATATGGTGTAAGATTCACCCTCTCCCTAAGGTGCACCCCATGTTGTGGGTGTGTTTGCTTGTTGGTTCAAGCAGGTGTGCTTCTCCACAGAGACTTCAGAGACTTCTTTCTTTAGTGAAGAAAGATGCACTAAAAGTGACACTGGTGTCATCTCCTCTCACACAAGGAGATTGTTGATTCTCCCTCCTCTCAGCTCTGAGCATCGTTAGCACTGTATAATTAAAGTTGACAAAGCTGGGTGATCAGAGCTGCCTCGCCAGGGGCTCCAAGACAGACTGCAGCAGAAGCTGATACTGCTCTATTTGGAAGACAATTTCATCACTGTGACTTTAGCAATACCCAATGTTGTACGCAATGAAACATCATATCACAAATCCAGAGGTTCATGAAACAATTTGGGAACCAGTCTGCTGCATTCATAGCAGACTAATTGTTCCCTGCGATATTAAAAGAATGTGAGAACCCAGCCTATGGCAAGCCGTTTTAACATTTAATCTGTAAGCCGTACTAG
>NW_015522874.1:0-1422 GCF_001515645.1 Sinocyclocheilus grahami
TATATACATATATAGGCCTATATATGCATATATATGTATGTGTGTATGTGTTTAAGATTTGAATATATATTTATGTAGAGCAAGATATTTAATAGCCCTAGGTATGCATTTTGTAAATTAGTAAATTGTAATTATTTTTTATTATTTCTAAGTTTTCTATCTGTTATTGACTACTTTCATAATACTTTTATGGTGCTTTGTTTTTATTTATTTTTTTTGACAGTAAAAAAATCACTATAAATTTTCATTTAACAGAAACTTCAATGAAAGCAAAACAAGATGGAAGAAAGAAAATAATACAGGTCTGATATGACATGGGAGTGAATGAATGACAATATTTTAATTTTGGGATGAACTATTCAAAACACATAAAAGTGTTATGTAATAATCTGAGTGTTTGAGTCCATACCTGCTGAACTATTGTGGTCAACTCCAGACACAGCTGAATCACATTATTCCTGGTCATGGAATAGTCTGCCACGGCAGCGAACGGAGACCTGATGAAGAAGTAACACCTGCCATTAACCATTAGATCCCTTCTAATCACAACCACATTTTGTGTCTAACCTTCCTTTGTCTCGCTGCACTGCCAAATGTGTCTAATTCAGGCAATGCAGGACATTCAGGATGAGGAATGAGAGCTTAAAGGAGGTGACCCAAGAAGGATGTGGAGAGGGAGGGAGATGAAGATTAACAAAAACAGAGAGAGACAGACAGAGCTGAAAGCTAGAGGAGAGAGAGGATTTCTCGCTCCAATGCACTAATTCACAGAGGCTCTGGCGGCAGGAGGAAGCTCTGCTCACGTGCTCCATCATACAGACTGCAAAGATCACTGTCTTTCTATTATCATGAAAGTCTTTAATTTAGACCATGCTGCTCCCTTTTGTGGCCATAATAATTGATAGAGTGCTGAATTTTCATCATACTTTCTTAACATGCTAGGAGCACATATTTATTACGGCATATCCTTTTTAAATATACTACATGTATATGGTCTATATTTATTATACAGAATACACAGGGCTCAACAGTAAGGAACAATCAGGCCTGGCCAGTGGGCAAGTAGTTTCCCTGTCAACATTTTCAGACAAAAGAATTCTACTTCAAATAAATACCGTTTTTTTTAGCTTTCTATTCATTAAAGAATACTGATAAAATATCATAGCTACCACAAAAATATTAGGTTGCATAACTGATTTCAGCACTGATTCTAGGAAATGTTTCTTGAGCACAAATTAGTATATTAAAATGATTTCTGAAGGATCATGTGACGCTGAAGACAGGAATAAACTACATTTTTAAATATATTCAAATATAATATATTTTTTAAGGTTTTAGATTTTTAAGGATAGATATGAATAATAGTAAAGAGTGAATTTCTTTCTACTTCTATCACTAGACATTCTTGCAACTTTAATAAAA
>NW_015522875.1:0-1422 GCF_001515645.1 Sinocyclocheilus grahami
AAGTTTTAACAAGATTAGACAAGATTATATTTATTGTTTTAAGAAAAAAATATTTGATTTGGATACATTTTTCAGAGAACAAGACACACCTTAAAGTCAATGTTTTATTCCCAAGTAAATGTATGAGTTACGAGTGTTTAGAATGTTTAGATATTTGTACTGGAAAACAAGATAAATAATAAAATAAAAAAATAATCATGGGGCATTATAGTAGTAAACATTTAAAATGCAATATGATATAAGATATTTATTTATTTATTTATTTTGAAATTTTACATTTAAATTGTATTTTGTCACAATACATAGCATTTTTGAATAGGAGTCATTAGAAAAGATGGTTTGATTTTTCTTGGTTGTATCTACCAGTATCTACCACAAGGGGCAAAATGGACTGAACCTAGACTGCTTGGTTGCATCTTACGGCAACAAAAAAGTAAGGACAGACAATATTGAGATAATAAGTGTATGAAAGGAGTGCAATAATGATGAGACCGCAACATGTAGAAAATTGTGAAGAAAATTATGGAATGCTCTTGCAAGTTGCAACTTGTTTTGCTGTTGTTAATCTAACAATTACATTGTATGACATTTATTGTAGCTATACTGAACTAACAGCAGTTCCACTGAGAATGGAATTCAACAATCTGTGGCCTAAAATGGAAATAAACGAAATAGCTGGCTGTTTGATCTTCAGATTGCATTTTTGGATACTAGATATAATTTCAACTGGCAGGGACTGGTTAGTGTGCAAATGTGTACAGTCACTTCACTAACATCTTAACCATCCTTTTGAGTTTATCTGATCATATTCAGCATGAAGAACTGCACACGTTTTTCAATCTTTTGAAGGTTTTATGCTTTTCGTTCAGGAATGAGTTGTTAAGCTCCAGCCACTTGCTCTGGGCAAGTCTGGTCCTCCACCCACTGTCTGGATTTACTTTCTAAGCAAAGCTGTTTTTAATACAGGCTATTTGACATCCAACTCTATCCCCCGTGGTCCACGACTTGTTTTGGCATATGACACAGAGTGTGACCATTTTAGAGGCATCGACTTGGGTGTCCTTTAGGTTTAAAAGAAATACAGCCACTGCTGAACATGAAGGTGTAAAATCAGCCGGTTTTTAGGACCAGACGTTTAGATTTGTTAACCCATTCAGACCCAGTATCTAGTGAATAATTTTTTGTGTTTTTGTCATTTGGGGCCACCCATAGTTATTATTAGTTTTATGATGATAAATGAATCTATGACTCCATATAATGTTCTATTGCTTTTTGACAAACAAACAAATAAATAAATACATAAATGTTATATATGTGTGACCCCTCTGGTCTGCACAAGCTGGACTCAAACTGGCATTTCTTGCATGGGAGGCAGGCGCGCTAATAAGGATGCTAAAGACCGAAGCTTAAGAAGTAAAAAAA
>NW_015522876.1:0-1422 GCF_001515645.1 Sinocyclocheilus grahami
ACCGAATAGAAACTGGCCACAGAAGGGCAAAAGAAGAAGAAAATGGAAACTTTGACGATGGAATACGAAACAGTTTTGAACTCGTGCCGGATATTTTGGTGAAAAGCATGTTTCAGCAAGTCATACCTGAAAAGCTTAATGGACTCGGAGCATTGCTTTAGATGAACGCTCGTCAGTCGCAGCCTATAATGGTTTCGAAAGGTAATGCAAAGTTTCTTTATTATCTTTTCTCTGACATTTCCCTTCTAGCCTGAATGTATTATTGTATTGCATGCTATTCATAGCATATGACAGAGCAGCCTATAGCCTAACAAAATTTACTTTCACTTTTACTTTCAAGTGTTTTCCGTTATTCGCTTATTGTTTTATAACCAACTTTTGAATAAATAACCAACGCCCATGGTTTCCAGGATTAAAAAAATAAATAAATAAGAACAAAAACAAAAAACATGGCGGCAGTGACTGAACTAATCGAATACATATTTCTTATATCTGCGCTGAACTGCAGGAAGCGCATGAACAGTTAGACAAGCGCGTGCGGTCTCGAGCAAGCTACTTAGTGTAAACACGCTATATTCTTTTTTTAAAAGCACTGCTCACATACACACTTTCTGTTAAAGCTAGACAATTAGAAGATTCTACTCTTTTATTGCATGGACGGAGCAAGGATATAATGCAAGTGTTTAAAATGCACGTTCAGCTCAGCTGGATGATCAAAGTTAGTCCTTAATAATGCTGTTAAACTGAATGTACGATGCATTGTCTGTACGAAGTTTGCATGAAATATCTACAATAACAACAACACTGAAATAATAGAGCATGGTTAATATGATATGCACGTACAGGACCGTCCCAAGACAGCTGTGCCAAGTGTGTGACAACACGGGGCCTCGCCTCAAAGTCATGCCAATAGTTTTGAAGTTATGTTTTTGTCTTTCGAAAGACTATGATAGCTAAAAATCATAGCTAATAGTGAGACAGTGTGTATCATGGTGATTATTCTGTTTGTTAAAAATGTATTTGGCTTATGCAGTAGAACTTGGTCGCTGTTGGGCGGAAACCTGGAGACTTGTCCAATTTTTTTTTCAAGACTTTTTCAGGAAATGGAAAAGAACACTGTAACTTTTTAAATAATTACAAAATTGTAAATAATTCAACTATGTGTTGATATTGTGGCTTTATATATGGACAGACAATTGCATGTGTCGTTATATATTATTGATATTTTACCAAAATCAAGCTGAAGTGGACCAGTAGATGTCTGACATATAGGCAGAGGCAAACCTACATTAAGTGGGGGCCCCAGGCAAAATTAATCAGCTAGAAAACATCTAAAATGTATTTATTTATTTTTGTTAAAATATCTTAGCTATCTAGAGATCTGTCGCCTCTGGCTTGCTTAGTTGGGGACACTTCATTTCC
>NW_015522877.1:0-1422 GCF_001515645.1 Sinocyclocheilus grahami
GAGTTTGAAAAAATAATGAATCATATTTTTCTTTTGATAAAAAATTAAAACGGGTCCCACAGATCCGAACACCATACAAGGGTTAAATAAATGAAATAAACTAAACTACTACAACAACTACCTTACTTACTAACAATATGCAGAAATTAGGAGATTATTAGGGAAAATAATTAGGGATGCACCAAAATGAAAATTCTGGGCCGAAACCGAAAATTCTGGACGCACTTGCTTTGTAATCATTATTTATTATTGTGTTAAATAATATATGTAATCTAAAAGTAATTTTGTAAGACTTTTTAAACTCAATTTAGCTCAATAATTTTAATCATACTAAATTTAAACACACAAGCCAATAAAATAACCACACTTTTATTGAAAGTAACACAATAAAATGGGACAGAAAATATATTAATATTAAATATCAATATATTATTTTTATTCAGGTGTACACAACATAATCAGATATAACTTTTTTTTTTTGACTAATCCAAAAATTATCCAAATAATGTATAGTGCTAAACTATTATTGTCACAGCATGTGAGCAGAGCATATAGCAGGGAGCAGTCAGATCAGTGAACAATAGGGTAGCGTCATTTTACCAGTGTTGCCATGTTACAGCACAGTAGCGCTATTGCAAACAGGAACAAGTATACTACATAGAAATGTCTTGTCGGGCGTTATTTGAGCAGACTTTGTTTTTCCGGTGAGCATGAGCGGTACATGAGCAGAACGTAAGTTATGACTATAACTATGAATCTATGAGACCAAATGATGACTGTCACCACGGTCTTACTTTGAATGACGCCATTCTGTTACCCTTCCGAGACCTAATGTAAACAAAGTCAGGTGACAGACCCTGAGTGGTTGGTTCACTATAAAACATCCAGGTGAACAAAGCACTTACTCTTGCCTGAAACGCCTCAGTTCATCCCGAGTGACAAGAGATGCTGACGGTCATCGTTCAGTCTCATAGATCCATAGTTATAGTAATAACTTACGATCTATTTCGACCTCACTCAGACAGTCACCACAGTCTTATATTGGATGACTAGTACCATCAAAGTCACGAGGGGTGAGAAGCCTCTCCTTCCCCACATCCCTGCTTAGAAGCTGTCCATAGAACTGCAGACCAAAAATGAAACTGGTTCTGCCACATTGACCCTGTAATACCGGGCAAAGATACAAGGTGAACTCCATGAGACCGCTGCACATATATCTGTAAGTGCCACACCTTTCAGTGCTGCCCATGATGTGGCTAGACTCCTAGTAGAATGAGCCACCAGGTTCCCTGGAACTGGTAAGCTCTGGGTGGAGTATGCTTGTGCAGTAGTGTCCACTATCCAGTGTGAGAGACGCTGCTTCGAGATTGGTCGTCCAATGCTTTTTTTATCAAAACACAGAAACAACTGAGTATGTGACTG
>NW_015522878.1:0-1422 GCF_001515645.1 Sinocyclocheilus grahami
AGTCACTGACGTAACGTAGAACGTGACTGACTGAATGGGAACTAGTTTGTCAAGATTGCATTTCAATAACAGTTCTCAAATAATGGTGTAATTAATGTTGCTTCTTTAGCTTAAATCACGCTATAAAATGTCGTGCATGCAGGTTCTTGCCTTCACTGTGAAGGATATATGCAGCACTGCCTTAGAAATAGGAAAAACTAGGCATCTCAGAGGGAATCTTTGTGTATTAAGCCTGAAATACATGACATGACTTTTGTTCATATTTGCAGTCCAAAAGAGTCAACTAATTGCTGAAAGTCAGAGTTAGTCTGCAGACGGAATTGACAGATTTCAGGGAGCCCTTAAAGGTTATCTTTTGTTGATAAGTGCTTCTCATTAGAAGTATGGGAAGATGGTTGGCACATATTGCATTCCTGAATGCATGTTAAAGTGACCCGAACTCAGAGCATATGCAGAGATGGAGATGCTCTGAGACACTACAAACACCGGCAGCTCTACAAACACCGGCAGATCATGAGCTGCTTGTGTCTAAAAAAAAACATGAAACATGCAGAGCATATATTTATTTTAAGTGCATGATGCTCATTTTTTTTCTGTAGCCATTTAAAAAGTCGACAAGTTTACAGTGCCTAGTGTTTTAAAATCTGTTCAGATTTTAAGTCATGTAGTGTATTCCAGCCTTTAACATGCCATCTGGGTAGTCATTTCACTGGGTTTTGAAGCAGTGACTACATTTACATGCACCCTCATAATATGATTATAATGGGATTTTGGCAATATTGTGATTAACCTTTACTTCATGTAAACACAATACTTTGATCAAACTAATGCGATTAAGCTCATAATCATACTAACCATAATCGCATTAGACTATATACTGATTTTCATTGCAATAAACAGGCATGTAAACACCTTAATTACATTATTGCTGCGCTGACCAAAGTGAGCATGTGCTCGGATGTACACGGATGCTGTGTTGTTTACATCTTTTCATGAATGAACTCACTGACATTATTCTAAAGTTTTCCCTCCACTGCAAATTGCTAAACGAAACCGTGCAAAGAAAGCGGTGCAGTGTAGGCAAACACAGTTACAGCTTGTGACATGTAAACATCTTAATAAAAATCACATTATTGGTGCACACGTAAAGATAGTCAGTGTCACAGTTTGTTACTGTGACTGGTATGTAAATGAGCTGATTCAGATATGTGTGTGTAATACCTAGGTAGCAGGGCCAGGACTGTGGTAAATCCACATACTAAATAGTAGAGCGGCTCAGACATCATTTTTGTCTCAATGCCATAGGGGTTTGTAGGAGAATTGCACGTCACACATGCAATGTTGAACAACAGGACAAAAGCATAATAGAACAAGGCACTGAAGAGCAGCAATGCAGCATGTATCCATGTCTGGAAGGGGGGG
>NW_015522879.1:0-1422 GCF_001515645.1 Sinocyclocheilus grahami
CAAGGAGGCGTTGTAGGCTGCCCTGGGTCCCCTTGCTGTACCTTCCGGGAATGGCTTCATTATGTTGCTAGTCAAGCTGTAGGCAGAATCGGCCACTATCAGGACAGGTATGTTGACCCCTTGGATGTTCCTGCTGAATGAAGGGAAAAAGGTACCATCTTCCAGCTTGCGGCACAGACGGGAACACTCAAAAACGTATGCATCGTGGCACTTCCCAGGCCAGCCAACATCGAAATCAAGGAAGCAGTAAGTGTGGTCTACAAGTCCTTGAAGAAGAACACTGTACCATCCTTTTCTGTTATAATAGTCGGTGGGATAGCTTGCTGGGGCAATGACTGGGCATCCAGTGATGATGGCTTGGACTTCAGGGACAGTTTTTGGCCTCTTAGGCGGTGTTGGTTCCAATACCAAACAGGTTAGCAATGTCATGAAACTCAACATTACTGGCAAACTTGTAGATGGTAACTACCCTCTTCTCTAGAGGTACTGGATCCAACATGTTGGTAATTTGGGGGTTGATGTATGGGTGCAGCTGGTCACAAAAGGACATTGAAGGTCTCCTTGGGCATTCTGAAGTTTAGGTACCAATCATTTTCTTAAATTCTGGAGTACCTCTGTTTCCCAGAAGGAAGGGCCTCGCTCCCGTGGTGTTCTCTCATTGTACCATGAATTTACTATAAAAGAGAGAAGGCAGTCAGTACACATTGTCAGTTTGCAGTTTTTATATTCAACACAGACATTCAAATCATCATTCAAATTAATTAAAATAAGGGGAAGACCTACATTATTACAAATTTAAGTACCTAAACTACAGAAAACGATTTGCATGAGAACCGTGATGTCCTAAGTATAAAGAAATTTAAGGATGGCATTGTGATTCGAAGATTAGTTAACTACAATGCATAACTGTAAAAGAATCCCACCAGAAAACACAACTGCCAATATTGCTTGCATTTGTGTAGCACATTTTTAATAAATATTTACTGTAGTCTGTATTCTTCACTCTTTAAAGCTTACACATGGGCTAGTACGATTGAGATCATTAAAAAAAATAATTAAGTCTATTATCATTAAAATGTATTAAATGCAGATAGCAATAATAAATTAACAAAAATACTTCTATCCAAATTATATTTCTTGTAGCCGTGTGGAAAATGTTTTCATGGGGTGACTAGATGGCATTGTGTCCTTTTGGCGTATTCCCTGGTTGAGAGTCCCGTTCTGTGGTGATGGATAAACTAAACAAAAATGGTGTCCCGTCTCATTTACATTTTACCAGGTTCAAATCTAATAGCTCAAGTTTTACGCTTGATTTATAAATAGATTAAGCTCGAATTATGATGTGAACATCCTCGCTTAATTGTGCACTATTTTTGAATAGGCTAGATTACGTGAAAATATCTTATAGGTCTAGCTGTACGA
>NW_015522880.1:0-1422 GCF_001515645.1 Sinocyclocheilus grahami
TCTGCATTCATTCAGAGAATTCACAGCTAAGCCAGACAAGTCAACAGTCCTCACGCAGACCTGGATTTCATTCACAACAATCACAATTATCAAACGATGCGACGCACAAATGATGCAGCCGGGGAGAGAAGAAGAGGGCTGTTTGTTATTTTCACAAAAACGCTGCATGTATCCCACTTTGAAATAGAGTTTATGACACAGTAATGGCCTGGATGGAACATGTCTGATCTTCCTAGTCACTATTTGATCATCCTGCAACCATACATATGTGATATTTGATGCGTGATTTTGTATATTTATTACTTGTTACATTATCACTGAATCGCTAAAGGAAATACTGTAACACTGAATATCAAAGACCTGAATTAGGGTAGCATTCAATTCGGAATTGTACATGTTTTTACAATAAAAACAAGACTGCATATGAATGAATCTTTTGATTGCTGATAAAAGCGCGCAGCGATTCAGTTAAACACTGTGGAACGCCACACAGACGGATATCTAGTGTCTAGGAGTCCAGCTCTGAGACGCTCGTCTTGCGATGGGAAATCCTGTGTCAGTGTGCCACACGGGAATGATTTGAGCACTTCAGAAGACAAGAGATCTGACAGCTAAAAGAGCAAGACACCATCTTTACCCATTATCATGACCAAATTTATTTGAAGCCTACCTAGGCTATGGAGAGAGACGGAGATGGAGGAGGAAGAATGGAGTGATGAAGAGCGCAGAGAGAAAGGAGTTGGATGGCACTTTGGCAGCACAGGCGTGTTCCCAGGAGGATTACTCAAGCCTAAAAACACACACATTTGTCTGTCTCTCGGCCTTTCTTTCCTTCATCTTTTCACTTCTAACACCCCTTAAGCTGTTTTAAATTTCTCTCTCACACCATCTATCCACTATTTTTCAGCATCCTGCTTTTCACTTGAATTGGTCTCATTTCTTCCTCCTCGGTAGTCTTCTGTGAGCCGACAAATCTTCAGTAATGGAAATGTGTTCAGAATGCATGCGAGCGGGTTACGATGCTTACAGTATCCAAAAACACAAGCCTACCCCAATTACTCAGTCTTTACCTAACAGCGTATATATACTCAATAGAATAAAACTGACTATAGCTCCCCCATTCAAAACAGAGATACCTGCATTATTATTTTTTTCATTATTTATAACTGAGGAATTTACAGCTATGCTCTACTTCCCTGGGGATGTACTTTATATTGATTTTGACTGAGCTCACCAACCCCCGGCCTTAATTTCAGCCCCATCACACCTGCCTTCACGGCTAGCCTTTGACTCAAGGCTCTGATATGACTCGAGTGGGGGAGGATATCACAGAAGGGTCTCCATTTGACACAGAATACTTCATAATCCACAATTGTTTTTCCAAATGAAAGTATAAAAATACCTGCAAAAATAAGCTCCCCT
>NW_015522881.1:0-1421 GCF_001515645.1 Sinocyclocheilus grahami
TCTTCCCTCCATATCTAATCTCAAGCCATCTCAGGGTGAAGAGCATCAGAATACACTGGATATACGGCTATGGAAGACACAACCAAGATTAAGTGTAAAAGACATTACAACACACACTTTAAGACAATAAAATTATATTTACAATAACTTACAGACACAACAGCGATGAAGAGGTTCTTCCACAGGAAATCATCATCATGAGGAGACTGAAGGAAGGTGGCCTAGAATGAAAAAGACTTGTATTAGGTTCAATTACATTATGGATATTTCATCCATGTTATCAGACATTGAATAGATGGAGTCCTGTAAGTAGTAAAGTGTTACCATGGTAATGCAGTTAAGGCAGCCCATAAGAGGGTAGAGTGGACTGAAGAAACACAGTGCATTGTGTAGGAGACGAGCCATACCAGCATTCTCATTCACAAGAGCCATCTGGACTATGGATGCAGAAACCACACACAACTATGGACAAAAAGAAAAAAAAAGAAATAGCTTTAATACCTTCTTACAGATACATTTGTTTCCACACCTCTGGAACAATGACTTTCCAATTGAATTATAATTTACTACAGACCTTTTCCTGATTTTTTCCATAATTTTTTAGCCAATTCATTTCCATGACTGTTCTCGTTTCAAAACGACCTGATATTTCCAGGTTTCCCACAGGAATCCGGTTTTATTGTTATTATTAAGATTATTTGAAGGTTGTGGGGAAGTTTCTTGAAGACTCACCATCATGGAGACCACTGAGAAGAAGTCCCTATTGCTCTGGACTTTGACAAACATGAAGGATATGCAGTATGTGAAGAGAACCATGGCTGGAGCGAAGCCAATTAGACACAGAGCCTGAAAACAGAATAAAGAGAGTAGTTGAGCTGTTGTCATGTGCTAATGGCTAATATCTGCTCTGCTCTTTAAGCTTAAATAACTTCCATTTTAGAAAAATGTAGAGGAAGCTGGGCGAAGCGTTTTCTTACCACAGACATGGTATTATGGGAGGTTAGCAGGTTTGAAGAATGGAAGGCAAACAGGGTGCTGGTCATACAGATTAAGATAAGATAATAGAAAGGGACATCAATGGCTGCCTGACCGCACCAGTATGCCGAAGGAACAAGACCAGAGATCCTCAGGGTCGAGCGACACTTCAACTGATGATAAAAAGAACAAACCAAAAAAAAAGTAAATATTATTGTAGAGACATTCTGCTAAAATCAAGCTTTTACATCTGGTGATTTAAGGCGACCCCTGAGGAAAGGGTTCAATAAGATTTCTGTAATGTTTTTGAAAAAGGTCTCTTATGCTCACCAAGGCTGCATCAAAAATACAGTAAAAACAGTAATATAATGAAATATCATTACAGTTTAAAATAACTACATTTTAAAATTTTCAGCATCATTACTCCAGTCTTCAGTTTCACAGGA
>NW_015522882.1:0-1421 GCF_001515645.1 Sinocyclocheilus grahami
GCCAGCCGAGGATACAAGAACTAAACATCTGTCTTTCTGTATTCAATATTGTAATGCAAATAAAGATTGGATAATATTCCAAAAACAATCTTTTGGAGTTCATCTAATTTTATGCTCTGTTCAAAAAAGCTTAGTGTTTCGCAGCAGTCTACTGACTTTTCTTTTTCCTTTTCGAATCATCTTTACTGTGAAATTGACACCCTACATGCACCTGAAGCACTGAAATGACTGACTTAACCACATCAGGTGGAAAAAGCAAGCCTAATGATGAAATGTTTTGTTGTGCATGTGCGTATGCACATGGTTTCCAAAACAGTTTCAGAATTAACTCGAAGATCACTAAGAGTTAGAATTGTCAAGTTGAAAGAAGTTAACGTCAGAGGAAAAGTGTGCAGACCTTGAATGGACCTTGAATTTTCCATTTTAATTCGCACAAAACAAGCTCTAAGCAGTTTGAGTTAAACATTCATGAAAAATTTCAGAGTGAGATGTGTGTAAATATCTAATTTAGCTCACAATTTTAGAAATTCATGAGGAAAGTGTTTTTTAAATGATCTTATCAGGCAAGTTTTGTGCTATTTTAGTCACCTAATTTTTTTGCAACATATTTCAGTAATATATCATTGGTAAAAAGTTTTTTTAAAGTAAAAATATTCTAAACTCTTTATGGAAGGCAATAAACTGGTCCAGTAAGAAAATTTGTTTGAGATGAAGTAGAGTTGGACTGTATGGCATTGTCACTGTTTGCAATGGCATGTCAGTTTGCCAAAAAATAAAGTAAATCCGTGCAAGAATGGTAGTTTTTTTTTATAACTGTAGTTTAAATAAATTACAGTTTTAAGTACAGAACTATTTCAGTCGATGCAGATCACTTCAGAGGTTTTGAGAGAAAGCCATAGAAAATGTAATGCCCTCAATAAAAATGCAAAATTGTTGACATTTGTAGGATGACCATGCAAATGTAGAAGTAAAACTGTGCAACTTAGATGAGCAATGCGACAGCAGAAGTATGTGGAAACAGAAATGATGTGAAGTGCTTGGCCGGTAATCAAAGGAGTTTTGCTATTGGTGAGTAAACACTTTTCAGAAGCTGACTGCCTTTGATCTGCAAATCTGTGGTTGTTATTTCCAGTACATAGAGGACAAATTAAACATTTCAATAGGCAGTTATGAGCAGTTTCGGCCACATGTGATGGTATCATGATAACTAACAATGAATATTAATTTCTAAATGGTTTTAAATTACATAATCTGAAGCCCTTGTGAATAGCAGGTTCTAAAACTCTTGAACAAATCGCATTGAAGTCTGTTGAATTTAAAACACATTTTGGGTTTTCTATATAAGGACAAAACTTTCTAGATGAAACCCATCAATCCCATGATGTCAGAAACGGTAAGTGGCAGACAAATCTGCTGACAGA
>NW_015522883.1:0-1420 GCF_001515645.1 Sinocyclocheilus grahami
AGGGGGTCTGAATACTTTCCGTACCCACTGTATATAATATATAAAACCGTAAAATAAAATATATTTTTAAAAAGTTAGAATTTTAGATAATTGGCGTATTATTTAAATGATTCTTTTACCAGAAAACGATTGTCACTTGTACTTTCAGATATATAAAAATTATATAAATATATATTTATATAAATGATATATTTTTAGATAAGAATAACAAGCATACTTCTTTTCAACTATACTAATTCTTTTACCAAAAAATGGTTGTCACTTAGGTTTTTACATTTTAAAATATACATAAAAATATAGAATATATAAAAATGTAATATAAAAAAGATAGACAATAAAAAAAATATATAAAAAATCTATACAAATATATAAAATTGTAATATAAAATATATATTAAAAAATCTTTAGACAATAGCCATACTTTCTTTCTACAAATGATCCTTTTACCAGAAAATTGTTGTCACTTATATTTTAGATATGCATAAAAAGTATATAAATATATAAAACTGTAATATAAAAAATCTTTTAAAACAAATCATAATTTCAGATAACTTCCTTTCTACAAATTATACAAAATTATCTACAATTTTCTACAATCAAGAATTAATTTTATTATTATTTTACCAGAAAATGATTGATACAAAAAAAAAAATATATATATATATAAAATTTGTAAAAAAAAAATTAACTGCATTGCATTGAAAACTTTTATGGCACTACCAAAAGCATGAATTACACTGATATAAGTTTAAAGTGTTTATTTATAGCAATTAAACTTATAGCAATCAAACTTTTAAAACTAGCTGTCAGGACGAATCTATAATTCTAAGATGGCTCTTTTTGCTCTCTCTAATTTCTTCTATTTTATTGAATTCTGTAGTATATTTTGAGAGCAGGAGGACTCACTTTCCCCACCACAGGCTGCTCTGCGAGAGGCGTTTGCGCTCCGTCTTCAGCAGGACGGCATCCACGTCAATATAGCAATCATCATCTGTCTTCAGCAGCAGCTTGAAATCAGCGTTTCCCACCGACCTGTTCTCACGGGGAATTCACACGCTCCATTACAAACCCCCAACCGCCCGAGCTCATTCACAAGCCAAGACAACAGTGAGTATGAGACTAATACAGACAAAATCACAGTTACCATAGTAACCCATTACTGACTGACAGACAGGCAGATTTCTGTCAGATGGGCAAGTCTATTAGGCAATGTTAATCATGTCAGAATGACACGATGTTTAATTAATCAGTCTTACAGCATTAAACTGATCAAAAGTGAGAGTAAATACATTTGAATTGTTAAAAAAGATTGAGATATAATGCGTCTAACGCTAAACAGAAGTATAAATGTCTTTTCTTTTTTTTTACTTCCATTTACATACTATTATAGTTTTTATTTTCAATTATTTTCAATTCGTTT
>NW_015522884.1:0-1420 GCF_001515645.1 Sinocyclocheilus grahami
GTTATTATAGTAAAACAAGTTAAACTGTGAATGAAAATTAAAAATGTATTTTTTTTCAATTACATTTTTATTTCAGTTAACATTTATTTTATTGTTGTTAAATTATTTTATTTAATTATTTAATTATATATATATATATATATATAAATAATTTTGTATAAATTATACATTAATAATTTTATTCTATATACATAATTCAAATATTAAATTTTTATATATAATTTAAAAATGTTATCAGAATGAAATGATGTAAGGTTTACGTAAAAAAAATTATAAAATTAAATAAAAATAAATAAATGTATATAATCGTCATGGTCCAGGTCATTTTTGACCCGTGAGCGTTAAGGAAAGCATGCTGGCGGGTTTGTAATTGCGTGTTTATATTGGCTGTTGTTTGAAATGTCTCTTAACGCTCATGTCAGACATGTTTCATAAAGCACCGCTGCTAAAACCTGCGTTATTATTGCTAAGGGTCATATTTACACCGTCTCTGATTAACTCAGACCATTTACTCTGTTTGAAACAATGTTATCAGAATGAAATGATGTAAGGTTTACGTAAAAAAAATTATAAAATTAAATAAAAATAAATAAATGTATATAATCGTCATGGTCCAGGTCATTTTTGACCCGTGAGCGTTAAGGAAAGCATGCTGGCGGGTTTGTAATTGCGTGTTTATATTGGCTGTTGTTTGAAATGTCTCTTAACGCTCATGTCAGACATGTTTCATAAAGCACTGCTGCTAAAACCTGCGTTATTATTGCTAAGGGTCATATTTACACCGTCTCTGATTAACTCAGACCATTTACTCTGTTTGAAACTAGTCTGCGCTGATTAAACAGCGAAAAACACAAATTGATAAAGTAATTAAAATAATTTATTTTGATTTGGATGCATACCATCATAATTAATGGGTCATTACACCATGCATGCTTTAATTTGAAAGACCTGTGATGCATTTATTATTTAGTGGATGGTTTTTAATCAAAGTCTTCATGTGCACTAATGTCCCCTGGAGCATCTGCGGTGAATTGTTCGGCTCAGTGGCTCATGGGTAATTGATCTCAATAACTCGCTTGGTCCTGTGAAGCCCCAAATGTGAGATTGAGCCTGTAGTGTTTGTGTTTCCATCACAGATGCATTTTAAGCTGAAATGTGTGGCACCGAATAGAATTGCAAAAATAAGGATTGTCTCCGAACAGGTTTCCAGCATTCAAAAGTTTGGGGTCGGTAATTTTAGGCTGCATTTATTGGACTAAAAATACAGTAAAAATGTGATATAGTTTTAGAATTTAAAATAACTGTTTTCTATGTGAATACATTGTGAAATGTAATTGATTTCTGTGATCAAAGCAGTATTTTCAGCATCATTACGCCAGCCTTCAGTGTCACATGATCCTTCAGAAATAATTCTAATATG
>NW_015522885.1:0-1420 GCF_001515645.1 Sinocyclocheilus grahami
GGTTAATTACTCACCCAAGTTGTTCCAAACCCGTATGATTTTCTTTCTTTTGTTGAACACAAAAGAAGATATTTTGAAAAATGCTGGTAACCAAACAGTTGCTGGTAGCTGTTGAAACAACATGAGGGTCAGTAAATGATGACAGATTCTTCATTTTTGGGTGGACTCTCACTTAAACGCTTACCGTGGTTAGATTAATACAAATATGGTTTCTATAAAATATAATAGAATGTGTTATGAAAGACAGCAGCTTAAACACGCTGATACACAAATATTAGATTCATTCACTGACTCAAATTATTTATTTATTTATCATTCACAAAATATTTAGTAAAAACTACTTGAACATTTAAGCTAAAATCTTATAGTTAAAATAGTTGTTACCATAGTAAATAATACACTCCATATGGCAATTACGTAATTTCTGAGCTGAAAAAAAAACACATATAACACTGAATAATCTTTCTGCACTTCAGCGCAAAGTCTAATTAGCAACGAGCTGTCAAAAATCGGAATATGCGCGACTAAAAACCACGTAAAACACTCGGCCTAACATTGCATATAATTTCACAGTAACATTTACCTCAGCCAGCTAGCTCGGCTAGCTCTCTGTAAATCCAGTTTGACAATGTGTACAGCAGGAAAAGTTTACAGAATCACACCGGCAGCTTCAGCTAAAGAACATTCATTAAGCGCTTAATTAATGTGTAAAAAAAAAAGTAATTAAATGTTATCGGATAGTGATCTAAGTAACTTTGTCCATCCCCAGGTTGATGTTTGTTTATGTAGAAACAGACATAATTAATGCTCCTGCGTGTAATTACACCTCCCGTCCGCTGGCCGGCGGTAATAGACAATGTTTATTCCGTTTCTTATTCTGTATGTCGCCACTTAGTGGCTTGGCTGTGAAAGGGCTTCATTTGACCGTCGCTCAGTTACAGCCTGTGACTTCTAAATTAAAATGAAATCAATTAAATCCCTTATAAAAACTCTCGCGTTATTACCACCAGAGTTCCACATTATAGTCCACTCCAGCTTGCATCTTATTCACTGCACTGTTCATAAACAAGACAGCAGTGTTGCACATTTAGACTAAATTGAGCTGCCAGACTGTTTTAAATGAGCTACTTTTGGTTGATTTTATGTTTGATGATATTTCAAAAAGCAAACTAAAAAAATCTAACTATCAAACTTATCTAACAGACTAAAAAACAACAACAATGTGGGATTTGTGCATTCAAAATTATATTGCACTAAATTATGGGAAATGCCTCAGCTGAAGCATTCAGAATAGCTTTGATTTAGTTATGTTCTATTTGGATGACAGCGGTGGCAAGATGATTTGTTGTAGTAACCAGTGTTGGGGGTAACTCACGTTACGTAATCAGATTACTTTTGTCAAGTAACTAGTAAAGTAACG
>NW_015522886.1:0-1420 GCF_001515645.1 Sinocyclocheilus grahami
TAATATAGTTTTAACAGTTCAGAAGCTGATAGTTTAATTCAACGGTCCTTTAAAAGCATGCCTGGGTATGTATAATCCATATAGGTAATGTGTTCCTGCAGAATATTTCCAAACAAACTGACCTCAAAGATTAATGGTTTGGGGCCAATTTAATGGCACACAACTTGGAACTGCATTGGTTTAAGTCTTGTAAAGGGTGACATCAACTTCATAAACTAATGTTGTGGATCAGGGCTGAATTGAAGCCATGTGGCCTTTTTTAACTTAATTTCCAAAGCCACCAAACCACAGTACAGAGGCAAAGACTAGGCTGATTAGAATGCAGTCCTGGTGCATGCTTCAGTGAGTTCATAAAGTCCAACCTGCATAAAACACAGACATTGTGGAAAGATGATCACCACACATGGACTTTGTGGCAACACTGAAATGTCACTGAACAGTCACGATTTCTGTCTTGTGTCAGTGATGGTTTCATCTGTTGTAGCAAGGGTAAGTTTAGTATGTAAACATATTCTAATGTTAGCCTTGGTCCTGTTAGTGAATATTCATCCACATACCAGTGACAGTGACTTATTGGGATTAAAGTTTATTCGAATTAAAGAAAAAATCATGTAAATTTAACAGTCAAACATGCAAACTCGAAATGTACACAAAACACTAACAAAAAATGACATAGCCTCGCTCATGGTTCAAGTGAAAACACCTGAACAACTTGGCTTACAACGTGCTAGTCACTAAGATGTGTTTTGCAAAAGCTACACTTCTACACTTTAAATCACCAGATCGTCTTGTCTACCATCTCTGCAAGTGTCATCACAGCACTCCACTTGGTCTAGTCTCACCTCAAAGGTAGATCGTTCAGGGTTTTGTAGCAGAAAGGGGTGTCTAAGTTACTTCAATCAAGGGGGTACCTCAGGGTTCAGTACTTGGCCCCCTCCTTCATTCAATGTACACAACACAACTATAGGACCCATTATCCAGGGACATGAATTCCTCACTACTGTTATATAAGCAGCCCAAAATCTTATTTCAGGCACACCCACCCCTAAACCAAGACAAGACAGATCTCCTTGCATTTCCACCCAGTTCAGAAATTCATCACATCTTCACAATTGCCAGGATCACCAGTCACCTTGCCTATCACCTCTGCATACTACATCTCCCACAATCCATTCACCTGTTAGTAAATAAACGGTTTCATCAAAGATACTCACCTTTGTCATTTGAGTCACCTGCCTGTGTTCCCTGACAACTATGCAGCTAGGCTTGTCAATGATAACAGCATCCAGGAAAGCCCAGAACTCAGAAGAAGGGTTTGATAGCAATTTTAACTTCAAAACTAGACTTGTCATTTCTTGAATACTGCATTGCACTTTTAAAAATAAAGGTTCTTTATTGGCATTGATGGTTCCATGAAGAA
>NW_015522887.1:0-1420 GCF_001515645.1 Sinocyclocheilus grahami
TATATATATATATATATATATATATGTATATATGTATGTATGTGTGTGTGTATATTTACCCCACTGATTTTCAGTATTTTTACAAATATGCAAATATATTTTTATTCATCAAAAATTGTTTGATTTTGTGGCAAAATATGACCAAAACATTTCTCTGTGGCATTCGGGCTTCATGAAACAAATTTTTTAAGTTCAGACTCCATCATTTTGCCTGAAGTCTAACTGGCTTTAGCAGTGTAAGGTCATAACTGAATTCTGTGGTCAACAGTTCATCTGTGTGATAGCATTAAATCCTGCAACCAAAGCGTTATCAACTTCAGCTGTTCTTTACAGTCTAACCGCTTTCTCACCATGAGCTCAGGTGCATCACATTCCCTTCTGCTTGAATCTCTCACTACATCGCTGCGCTTTGTGTTTTTATCTTCTGCTGATCTTGCTAACAAATGTTTTTTCTTTCTTTTTCTGTGTTTTGTAGTATTGCTGAATGTGTACATCTCTTTTAGTGTAGGAGTATTTACTGAATGATTAGTATACGTGTTGCTATTCTGTTATCATAGATTCTTTTGCTTATGTTGTTACTTGCAAAGCTGCGTGTGTGTGTGTGTGTGTGTGTGTCCATGCAAGTGCGTGTGTGAATGCAGCATTAACATAGAGTTGTCTCGTTTGCAAAGCTGTGTGTGCTCATCTCTGTTTGCCCACAGAAGACAGTTCAGATGAAGAGAACAGTCCAGTTCTAAATAGGTGCACACGTAAGTTTGGCCCCTTTTGGGGCCCCTAGTGGCCCTCACTGTTGCAACGACAGCAGAGGCACTTCCTCCAGATCACTCCATTACACCAGACACACTTCAGCAGGGACGATATATTTGAGTGATTCTTCAATTAGAACTTTTCTTTCTTTTTTACTCAATTTTTTTTATAGCTTTAAAAGGCAAAATTTGCAAATGTGTGTGCTTTTTGGCCTTGTCCCAACCCATACTTTCAAACATCCTCACTATAATAAATATATAAAAATGTATCAGAGAAATTGTAGCTTTTACTTTTACCTAAAGCCATTAAAAAATATTTTTTATTCATCCATTCAATCATTCATTCATTTATATATAAAAAAGAATGGTCAGAGTTTCCACTATAATAAATTTATGAAAATGGAGTTTTTTTTAATTGAAAATTGAAAGACTTTTAAATACATTTTACTTGTATACGAAAAAATATATATAAATTCATTCATTCATACATTTATAAATAAAAAAAGAATTGACAGACTTTCCACTATAATAAATAAATAAATATATATATATATATATATAAAAATAAATTAAATTGTACCTTTTACTTTTGCCCAAGACCATTAAAATTAATTTGTTCATCCATTCATTTGTTCATTCGCTCATTTGTTCACTCACTCATTGATTGATTGATT
>NW_015522888.1:0-1419 GCF_001515645.1 Sinocyclocheilus grahami
ACACCTGAGACTTATATTACATCTTGTAAAAAGGGGCATAATAGGGGCCCTTTAAAAGGAAGCTTCATACAAAAATGCTGCTTGCTTTTGGCACCGACTTACTGAATAGTGAACAAGCAAATCGACTTATTTCGGTTCCAAACAGCCATTGTTCCAGGACACAGTGTCAAGACAGTGTCCTTTATCCCTTCCATCGATAAAGGCCATTTTTGAACCAAGAAACTAAACAGTTTCACTCCCATTCAGGTGAAGATGTGTTACCCAAACTGCCCTACAGACTTTGAACTCTAAAATGATACAGTCACATGGTCTTTGATTGAACCAGCCATGACTTTGTCACAGAGTAGATTTTCAGTGTGAGCTCATGTTTTCCCAGCATGCTCTAGTCGCATACACCTCTACTTATTAATCTTTAAGACAGGCATGAAAATGGAATTGCTGCAAATAACAGCCAGATTAGACATTCACAAAGATGATTAATGGCTGTGGGACACTCCCAATGCTTGTGGAATATTAACAACATCATGCGTGCGACAGCCACGTTTCCGTTACGCTGTAAGAATATCACATGCATCAACGCCCACTAATGTTAAACAAAAACACCCGTAAGACCAGTGCCCGTGTTTATCTGCTCGCTCTCTTGAGTGCCAACAAATTGATTCCAATCACCATTGACAATCTGATTGAGCTTAACAGGATACAACATTTAATATTACCTTGTTGTCGATGGAATGAAATGAGCAGGGAATGCATTCAAGATCATGCAGGACAGCATTAAGAGATGTAGAAGCATTAAAACTGATCACAGATATAAAAACAGACACAAATCTATTTTAATCTACACCTACAGCAGACTTCTCTACCTACTGTTTCTAAGAGAATACAGCTGAGCTACAAGGGTAAGATTACCTTTATCGTCCATAGAACCATGGCCATCCTCCTCCTTAATTTCATGCTCTACATAATGGTCTACATAGGGAGATTCTTCTGATGACATTAGGAAAAAAGGGAAAAATAAAATGAATGAATGAAATGAATTTGACAGCACGGGGACATAAAACAGAAAACATAACCATATTTACACACTGTTACAAGATCTTATACAATATCATAGTCAAAATGAAATAAAAAATGTATTTTCTTATTTTCAATCTTCATTCAAATTGTAATATAACATGCCCTTCCTTTGAAATGATTTTTCTTTGCTGTTATAGCACATAGGCTATAATGTGCAACAGCTGGGTTCCAGAAGTAAAATCTCATTTATTTTGATTTTGAATGATTCTATATAAAGCTTTCAAGACAAACATACCATGAGCTCCTGAGGTTAATAATCAACAATAAATGCAGTGTTATTTCAACTTAATAAAAAAAGCATTCAACAGACAAATTCTAAATTCCAGATGAAGAACTACACTA
>NW_015522889.1:0-1419 GCF_001515645.1 Sinocyclocheilus grahami
TTTTTTTTACTTCTTTAGGTTAATTGTTGAATGGTTTTCCCTTTCTTTTTGAATGTTGGTTATTATTTGAATATTGCAAACCATATGGTTATGTTGGGTCTTTATAGGTTTTGCTGCTTGAAATTAAATTTGCACTTGGAACGTGAGTAATGTTTCCTGGGTTTTGATTTGATTTGATTAATCTCCTTTCTGGTTTATTTGTAACTGGTGGTTTTTATTGAGCTATCCGGATTTAAGTAAATTGACAGGGATTTAACCTTGTCTGGAGCCCAAACTTAACACAACTAAATAAAAATTATCTGGTAATGTAGGAAGCCAGGGGCACCACCGTTACAGTAACCTATTACATTTCCAAAGTGACCTTCCCAACACTGACTATTATTACATGATTACCTCGCCTGTTCCACATCACCTTATTTAAATCGTCACATCCATATTAGTTTTAAATTGCCCCTGTCCCAAACGTCTTTTTTGGAACGTGTTGCAGTCATCAGATTTTGAGTGTAGATTTTCAAAAATACATTACATTCATCGATCAACATCTGCATATTATTAATTTGTAAGTGACATTAGGATATGTCCCCACAACCTTCAAATTGGCTCTTATTTAGCCTCTCATGACTTCCCAGTGTGAGAGTTCCTGTCTAATGGCTCCACTGAAAGAGATCAGCGCTGCTTTAGATGCCCCATATCCTGCGAATCCAGGAAGTGGAACTTCTCCTGAAGGAAACCAATGATTGATTTCAAAGCGGTTAGTGCTTATTGGTATCTTATACGCCTTAATGGAACTAGGATATATGTTTTGTAAGAGACTATTCAGTACCTGAGGTCTACAAAACTGCATGTTTACAAAAACGTTTACCTGCCATACTTGATATACTGATGAGTTGTCCTTTTGATTGCCGTATCAGAGGCAGAAAGACTTGTGTAATTTCCACACTACCAATAAAATTCACATCTAAGCATTTTTTATACATTTTAATTGGCAGAATTTCTCCATCACACATGTATCCCAGCACTCCGGCATTGCTCACTAGTGCCCAGAGTCCTGCCCAGAGACAAGTCATAAAAAATAACACGAATTCACTAGTCCGTATGTATACTACTAAACTTTAAACCGTAACATTTCTTCATGATTGTTAGTAAAGCTTATTGCCACTATGAGAGAGGTTGCCAGGCCATTGCTATGTGGTTGCTACAGTGTTCTGAGTGGTTTGTAGCATGTTGCTAAGCAGTTTCTTGGGTGTCCTGGGTTGTTATAGGCCTTGCTGGGATATTTTGTGTTATGCAGTTTCATTGGCATTCTGATCTACTATGCGGTTGCTAGGGTTGTTTTTGCATAGTTGCTAGAATGTATTTCTAAAAGGTCGCATGAGTGCTCTGGGGTGTTGCTTTGCAATCGTGTCTAGGTGTTATTGG
>NW_015522890.1:0-1418 GCF_001515645.1 Sinocyclocheilus grahami
TCATGGGCATCCGGCCGGTTTATTACAGTGTGACCAGTGAACAATGGCTGTATACGTGCCATTTATCTGTTTGTGTCCTCCAGCGATGTCCAGCTCACCGCTCATCTGCAGCACGTCACACAGATGCCCACTCCATTATCAGAGCGCCACCCATGTTCTGTCACCTCCTAATTAAAGGCTGTCTAAATTGAGCCCCGGTCACGCGGCGGCCTGTAGTTTGTCCTCGTAAGCTAAATAAAGTCAATGCTGGGATGAATCGATACACAAGCACTGCAGGCACTTTCCACCAAAAGAGGGCTTGAACCTTTAAAATGCCACTTTATTTTCTTTTTCAACAAGAGGAGGCGTTGAACTTTCAGAAAATGTTGTTGAAATGAAATAATGAAAACAAATGTAATAACTTCAATAAAATTATTCATTATTTAAAAAATGTTTAAATATTATTTATTTAAAAAAAAATTTTTATTTAAAACCAATTAATATAAAATGTCAGTATGGGTATCAAGACTTTTAATAACTTGTATTTCACATAAATTAAATAAAAAATGTTTCTTTGACCATTTAGCTTGCTGAATGCAAGGACAATTTACATGAAAATAATATTAATGAATAAAAATAATAAATCTTTAAGAAAATAAAATTTTAATAGTATTGTGTTAACTTTATAAATATGTAAATATTTGTATCAATATTTAAATACATACATTTATTACACATATTAATAATTATTTACAGAATTACATTTTGTTTAAATCTAATAACAATGAATAGAAAATGCCAGAGTGAGTATCAGGAATTCTGATAAATGTATAGTTCTCATAAATTAAATTAAATACATTTGTTTGATTGTCTCCTGCAATCATTTGGTTAAAAGGTTGAAATCTTGACAAATGCAAAAACATAGGACAATTTGCATGAAAATAACATTAACAAATAAAACTAATTTAATAAAATCAACACAACTTAAAATAATGTTGTTAATCATATTATATTAATTAGAAATATTTAAATATTATTAGTTATTTTACAAAATGCATTTGTTTAAACCTAATAACAGTGAATACAAAATACTATTTTATATGGACTTAGTGTAGATTAAGGTCTTTCTAGTTGCTTGGTTTGTTGTTTATATATTTGTATTATATATATATATATATATATATATTTGTTTTACCATTTTTTCTTGCCATAACTTCAGTAAAAGGGTTGAAAGCTTGAGATTGTCAAATGCAATTTCTGCAAAGATTTGAATAAAGTCATTCAAAGGCTCCAAATTATGTCACAATTGCATTTAATAGTTCCTGCTCCTGTGCTTTTTTTTGCTTTAAAACGTGAAGAGACACCAATTTGTACCCTGTTTGTGTGAAGAGTTGGCAATAATCTATGCGTCATGATATTTTAGGGCTGATTCATGAGAG
>NW_015522891.1:0-1418 GCF_001515645.1 Sinocyclocheilus grahami
AAAAAAAAATCGCAAACATTCAGGGAGACAAAAACCTCAAATATAATGGAACTGAAGCCACATTTCCATTAGATTTGTTCTATGCTTTGCCATATCTAACAAACTCCACATACTCGTCTTCTAAAGGGCCAATTCACAATTCACATAAATAAATACAATAGAGACCAAATGTCTTATTTTCTCACTCAATGACATCCATGACATTTACAAAGCATGCAATGAAAAGTGAACTGGAGTATTTGGTGGAGATAAATGTACTGCTCAAACGGCAAAGGCATCGCTCTTTAAAGGGAAGGAGGTGTTTTCTTTCGCTGGATGATAAATGCAGCCATTGTTGTTGTGTAAATTGGAAATTTAACTGCAATGTTTTGAGGTTTTCCTTGAGGCACTGCAGCACACTGTAATATTCAGCCCTAGCCCTATTCTAAACTGTGCATAAAACGTCACTAGGAAAGATGTGAAAAAGGTTGGATTAATGTTTCAAAATATGTTCTGGTGGTTAAAAACAAACATTTAGGGCTATGGCAGTGAGCAGTGAGCTCATGTTTATTATATTCCAATCTTACAGACTAATGCTAAAGCTTCTCTTGAAGGCTCTTAAAAGCTTCAGTTCCTTGCAAATGTATCATTATTGTGAGCACATTCAAGACTAACACAAGCCGTGGGTAGAATGCACAAACCTTTCAAATATAGTGTTTCGACAAGCCCCTGTGGCAAACTTGGGGTGAACGTTGCAGTAAATTTTCACATGCAAATAAGCTTTGTGCCAAACTGTTTGCTGCAAATTTGCTGCAAGAACTCAAACCTTTGGCAATGCATTAATGAAGACTGACATCACAATTTTAATCTGTTCAATATATATTGAACTTTGGCACAATTTTTGGGTAAATTAGAGCATTATAAGTAATGAAGATTTTGTTTTCACTATAAAATTTAAGTTGTTTTAAATAAAAATAATTCTGAACCAAACAAAAATGGCTTTTAAATGCTTGTCGCAAATGTTTGTGTGCCCATGCAAGACTACAAACCATGCAGAGAATGTGCAATTTACAATTTTACAGGACCGAGTCTGTGGCAAAAATTGCACAGGCTGGAAATCCTCTTCTCATACTGCTTTCTGCTTTGGAATTGGCGTGAGGAGATATCAGATTGCATCAGGCTTCATTGCGAGACCCGCAGTCAGTGTAAGAGGCTTTACTGACTGACTTCTATTGGCAAAAGGGGATAATTCAATGAAACATTATGAGCCCACTCCATACTCCATAAAAAGATTGCCTCCTCCCCTGCAGTGACAATGCAGCTCTCAATTTGGAAAAACTGGACAGCTTTCTGCCATAAAAAAGAGAGAATTCCACCGAGAAAATAGAATGTTTGGACATTAAGAGAGAAGACTTTATCTAGTGTGTGAGGAGGGGCCG
>NW_015522892.1:0-1418 GCF_001515645.1 Sinocyclocheilus grahami
AAACGTGTGCGCATTGGCTGCGGTAGTCTGAAAAGTACTTTTTTTAAAAATGCTTTATGAACATAGTTAAAAAAATTATGAGACCGTTGTTGTAGGATGTTATTGGTGATTTCAAATCTGAAATTTAATCTTCGTAAACAGTTTGAGAATTTGACGTTACCCCATTCAGAGAGATAGGAGCTGCACTTGGATGCCCAAGAGACATTTCAAAGATGAGCGCAGGGTGAAATGACTTGTAAAGCCAGTACAATGAGCAAGGAGCAATGTGAACTCGGGCTCAATGAAAACTGTTCTTTGACATGTCCTTGAACTAAGGATAAACATTTTTTTTTTTTTACTTCACAGCAAGTCAGTGGTCAACATGGCAGCAAAGCACCAAAAAAAGACAGACACAAGTATACACTGTTATACAAAACAGTTTTCAGTGGTCTCAAACTGAAAGGACCACAGCCTTGCACAGTTTAGCTACCACCAGCTCCAACTCACACCTGCTTGGAAGCTTCTAGTAATGCTGAAGATCTTAATTAGCTGGATCAGGTGTCTTTCATTACGGTTGGAGCAAAACTCTGCAGAGTTGTGGCCCTCTAGGAACTGAGTTTGAGACCAGTGGTTTAGCTTTTTGCATTGCTAGTCTTTTACACATTGTCATCCATTTGGAAAGGTCTCATTATATTGATGTTTTTATTTGTTGTTTCAGTGTTGCTTAGATTTTAAAAAATTGTTTTGCGTTTTAACTTTTAGACATTCTCTGTTCTAGTTATTAAGTAATTTATACATTTGACATTTGTACAGAATGTCCATTCCATGCATCTCGGGATGTATTTCCAGTGGAATCTGTATCCAAGACACGTCTCAGAAAGGTTGGTATTAATCTGTATCTACAATCTGTTAATGTTGTGTTCCATAATATCAGTGACCTTTTCATCTACATCAGGGGTGTCCAACCCTGCTCCTGGAGAGCTACGGTCCTGCAGACTTTAGTTCCAACCCTGCTCCAGCACACCTCTCTGTAATTATCAAGCAACCCTGAACACCTTGATTAGCTGGTTCAGGTGTGTTTGATTGGGGTTGGAGCTGAAATCTGCAGGATGGTAGCTCTCCAGGAGCAGGGTTGGACACCCCTGATGTACAGTAAATTCATTCAAATTATTTATTAAATTAAGTAATTAATTAATGTTTTTGCTCAAGTAATGAATGGATCAGTATCCCAAAATATTTAGCTCTGTTGTAATGTTAAGAACTCCACATTGAATGTATGCTAATGTGTAGGGTACTTTATTGCAAAAAAATAAACCTCTGCAATGGAATTCTTATTTGCTTACTGACTACAGCAGGGGTGGGGAACATTGATCCTGGAGGGCCATTATACTGCAGAGTTTAGCTCCAACCCTGAAAAAAAACACTCACCTGCCTGTAAC
>NW_015522893.1:0-1418 GCF_001515645.1 Sinocyclocheilus grahami
CTCATGTGGCAGAGGTGGCAGGACAGAGGGCACTGGCCCTGGCTGATGCAGTCCATGCGCACCCCCGTCGCCATGCGCTTGGCACCCGAGTCCAGCAGGCTGGCAATGTATGCTGGGTAAGTAAGCGTGCGTGGCTCTTTGTCCCGCTCTTCCGACTCATCTGACGGAGAGTTTCCTGAAAAACAGAATTCCACATGATTTAGATTTGAAAATTATAGTTAGAATAATTCAGCCTTTAGAATAGGGCTGTTTACGCAATAAAATTTCAATTATGATTAATGGTTAACAATTATGATTATGAAATGTTTATAAAATAATATTACAAAAATAATTATGTAACTATTAAGTATTGTCAGACTCTGTTCCGTGTTTTGCTCTGTATGTGTTCCATGACCTGGTATTGTGTATGTGTCAGCCTCTCCTGCTATGTGTGTTTTCTTGGTTCCTTTGATATCATTAAAATCTCCTTGTTGATGTACTCCCCGTCTCCTCATTCCTCGCTCTGCGCTCCCTCACAGTAGCGAACGTGACACAAATTATAATAACATAAATAATACATTTTATTAATAAATAATATTTTACATTAATTAATAATGTCATCATAAAATAAAATATTTAAATAATTGAATAATTATTATATTAAAACAATTATATTCAAAACATTCTGAATATTAAAATAACATTAAATTGCATATAAATATTTGCTCTATCTGCCCTATTTAAAACAATTAATCATAATTTGAGCATGAAATGAAACTGTCTATTTATTCTGTAAATCCTTGCTTCTATTTAAGCCCATCCCTAACTCTATTGAATTAAAATTCATTATATATAAAATATATTAAACTCTTATTCTAAATTTAAACATTTAAATTAAAATAATTAAGTAATTTAATTGCAAAAAATAATATGCAATACTGAATAATTAAATTGCATACCAATATTTGCTCTTTTCGCCCCATTTCAAACACTGAATCATCATTCGAGCATAAAATGAACCTGTGCATTTGTTCTATAAAGCTTTGCTTCTATTTTAAGCTTATCTGAAAATAAATTAAAATATAATATTAAAATACCACTATAAATGGTTTTGAATTATATTATTTAAATAATTAATGACATACTTAAATACAAATAAATATGCAAATTGCAAAATATGCTGATTAATTAAGTTAGATAAAATTAGATAATACAACTTCAGACACTAAATCATCATTTGAGCCTAAAATGAAACTCTATTGAGTAAAGCTTTGCTTCTATTTTAAGCCCATCCCAAAAGTATAAGAGCTAACAGTTGCTTACTCTGCAGCCCTCCACACACACAAAAGCTATCAGCAAGCTCAACAGCCAATTAGGGAATACCCTTTCACTGCAGCACACTTTAATAAAACACATACACACTCGAGATTTTAAACACG
>NW_015522894.1:0-1418 GCF_001515645.1 Sinocyclocheilus grahami
TGAGTGTCAGGTTTCAGAAATTGTGTGACAAGTAAAGATGTTGTGCGTAAGCAGTTGAAAAAAAATCTGAAAACAGTACATTTTTGGATATGCAAAAACTGAAATAGGTATTTCTTGTATCATTATTAAAAGTGTAGCAGCATAGGCTTCTTAAAGCTTATTGTTGCTGTAAATACCATGACGTGTATGGATCATTAGTCCCAAAATGACTCTCAGACTGTTTGTATATCAGTGACGTGTGTGTGTTAACAATTACTAAATCAACTGAACGATTTACAAGTGTAGTGGTATGGAAAATCTATAGTGCAATGCAAAACAGCGTGCCTTGATCTAAGATGCCGTTGAACTTCAAATAGATGCCAGAGGTTGTGTGATGTTTTTGAACGATGTGTAGCAAGGGTAATTTCCTGAATGCAGAGATGATCTCTTGGTCCGCTCATCGGGGACTTTTCTCTAGTTCCCCTCTCTCTCTTTATCTGCCTCTCGCAAACACACACATGCAGAATCACTCATGAACACACCACCACCATCTGCTGTTCTACCTGCTAAAATGGTTACTTAGCAACTGCCATTTTTTTTCTCTAAATCTTTCTGTTCTTGCACAGTGTGACAAAATGCGATGGATGTGTTTACTCCGCTCTACAGTAAAGAACCACATTGTTTTGAATCAATAGAAAACACCTTAACACCTTTCGTGGGCTTTGCTGTATAATGCTGAGAAGAACGAGAAGATGCATGTGACTGGTTGACAAATGTTCCTGTGGGAATGAGAGTATCTATTCTTTACTCAGTGGGACATTAAAGACCAGTAACGTGTCCAGACAGTTATCCTTAAAAAAAACTATACTGAAAACCCTTTATA
Organism: Sinocyclocheilus grahami; assembly: GCF_001515645.1. NCBI lineage: Eukaryota > Metazoa > Chordata > Actinopteri > Cypriniformes > Cyprinidae > Sinocyclocheilus > Sinocyclocheilus grahami. The sequence continues at coordinate 863 of NW_015522894.1, forward strand.
AACAAAGCATTGATATTGGGAATGCCTAATTAAATAACAATTATGTAACTTTCGGTGTCTGTGTTCCATGCATTATAAAATAATTGACATCGGACAATTGAATTATTGAAAATTGAATGGGCACCTCAGGTGATATTGTACCTCAGCTGAGATATCGATGTTAAAATTCAACCGTCTAGGCTATAATATTCTGCTTACACAGTTACCACATATAGGGTACAACTGAGCTAAAGGTCCCCTAAGGGGGGAAAAAGCATTTTTATTTTATTTTATTTTTTTCCCACTGCGTTAAATAGCAACAAACAACACCACAGCACTTTTCTGAACACCTGTTTGGCGCAATACAGAAAGTGTCAGATTTTGTGAGCTCTTCTAGTAGCTCTACTAGTAGTCAGCAACTGTGGGAAAAGTAAAAATATAGTAGGCCTATTTGAGCTAAAATAAGTAAGCAAGCAAGCAAAATAAAATAAATAAATATATAAATAAATCCTTTGTTTTTGACGAAAATGTTAATATAAGTACTGCAGTTTTTTTTTTTTTTTTTTGTGCAAAGAAA
>NW_015522895.1:0-1417 GCF_001515645.1 Sinocyclocheilus grahami
TGTGTGTGTGTGTGTGTGTGTGTTATGTGAGGCAGAGCTGTGGGCGGAGCCTATGGTGTGGGTGTGGCTGTCGCTAGTAATATCATTAACATCTCATTAAGGGCGTTCTCAGCCATCAGTGCAGACATCATAGTTAATTCAGTGCGAATGAAAATAAGGCTGTGAGGTATTCAAAAAATGTATTACTCTAATAACTCAAATTCTTAAACTTATTCATTTATAAAACCAACATTTCAGCCACCAGCCTTTCTTGAGATATAAGGAATTATAATTGATACCTTGAAAAGGGCTGATGGCAGAAATGTTGGATTTATACTTGCTTTTTTACAATCACTTTGCACCTCAACATTCAGGTGTGTTTTTTCGTTATTATTTTTTGTTAATTGTAAATTGTTAATACAAATTTAAAAAAATATATAATTTTTGAATAATGCATTCACTTGCATAACAATGGCTTTACAAATGATTTACCCAAACTTATTCAGCTCATGTTAAATGCAACATTTATATTCCTTTTTTAAGTAAACAACCCATTTAATTCTTAAATAAATAAACAAATTAAACAATCAAGTTACACAAAAATATGATGTGATAATCTTGTGAATTATTTAGTTTTTTATACACATGCATTTACACTGTGTAGCATTAATGAGACCGCACTGCTTTTTTCTTTTATCTCAATTATTATTCTGCTTAGTATGTCATAGTTTGACATTTTATCTCATATTTTCTACTTTTCATGTCATAATTTTGACTTTTTATCTCATAATTCATACTTTATCTCATAATTATGATTTAGTACATCATAATCTCGATTTTTCTTTACTCTCATAATTTACTTTTTATGCCATAATTATGACTTTTTATCTCATAATTCATACTTTATCTCATAATTATGACTTAGTACATCATAATCTCGATTTGTCTTTAATCTCATAATTAACTTTTTATGCCATAATTATGACTTTTTATCTCATAATCATAATCTAATTTTGTAATTTGGACTCATAATTTTGAAAATGTTTTCTGGAGTCTTTGGTTTGCTGAATTTGTCTAGAAACACATTAATTTCAGGACAAAAATTAATGTTTGGTCAGCTAAATTACCAGCATCGAACACAACAGTACATCACACCTCATTCTTGAAAAAAAGCACATTTCTGATTAAACTATTCTTACATAAATAGCTGCACTGAAATGAATGCAACAGTGTATGCATAAATATTTGCATGAACACAAATGCATTTTGAGACTGCACTTCTTTTATTAACGCAACATTAACGTAATAATTTTCTTAATGTTCATCTTATGCATTTTTAATGAAGCCTGACGTTTTCTAGACAGACCTTTTCAATGTTTCGTCAAATATCGATCAATACTAGACCTCATTCATGAAACGCAAGCAGAAGTAATTCTGC
>NW_015522896.1:0-1417 GCF_001515645.1 Sinocyclocheilus grahami
GCTGATCTTTGGATCTTTCTATTCATCAAAGAATCCTGGAAAAAATGTAATCAGCTGTTTTAAATATTGATAATAATATTGATAAAACATGTTTCTTGAGCAGCAGATCAGCATATTATACTGATTTCTGAAGATCATGTGACACTGAAGACTGGAGTAATGATGCTGAAAATACAGCTGCGCATCACAGAAATACATTACAGTTTAACAGAGATTCACACAGAAAACAGCTGTTTTACATTATAATAATATCTCACAATATTACTGCTTTTCCTGTATTTTGGATAAAATTAATGCAGGCTTGGTGAGCAGAAGAGACTTCTTTAAAAAACATTTAAAAACTTACTGTTCGAAATATATATATATATACATAGTATCATTACGTTTTTATATATACAATAGAAATCTCTGATAAACAAGTTCAAAAGTCATCTGAATACATTAATACATTAGATTACATTTCTAACTACAGTTTTTGTCATGTAATTTGTGATCAGCTCTAAGTAATCAGTACTCAGGATTGTGTATAGAGTCTTACAGTGTGAGCCGTAAGTCTGAGATCTCTATCTCTCTGTCTGAGAGCCGTGACAGCGGGGTCCTGCTGGGGCTGGGACTCACGGCCCTCCACGACATCAACCGCTGCTCCTCTTCTCTTCTGTTCGCTGTTCTTTCTCAAATACAGCTCCAGGATTTGTGCATCTCCTCACAGCCAAACCCAAGCCGGAGTAAAAGTTCTTGACACAACAGAGCCTTTAGCTTGCAGATCAATCATATATGCAGATGCTTGCAGCTTTAATTCATGTTTTTGGTGTAAAACGGAAAAGGATCGCTGCATTGCATAAACAGTTAGCTCGTGCCAAAGAAAGTATTTAGTGAAAAAGTTTATTGTTGTTATCTTGTCTTTGATGATTCTTTAAAAAAAAGTTTATTGTAGAACAAAAGGCTGTATAACTTCAGTTGTTCACTGTATTTATTTTTTGCTTTTTATCTTTCAAGTTATTGAATTGTCTCTTCTTGTTTAGAAACCTATATATATATACACTACCGGTCAAAAGTTTGCGATCAGAAGGATTTTTTATGTTTTTACAGGAGGTTCTTCTGCTCATCAAGGCTGCATTTATTTGATCAAAAATACAGGAAAAAATGTTATATTGTGAAATATTATTATGATGTAAAATAACGTTTTTCTATTTTAATATACATTAAAATATAATTTATTCCTGTGATGCAAAGCTGAATTTCCAGCATCATTACTCCAGTCTTCAGTGTCAGACTACCGTTCAAAAGTTTGGGGTCAGTACATTTTTATTCTTTCTTTTTTTTAAAGAAATTAAAACTTTTATTCAGCAAGGATGTGATAAATTGTTAAGAGGTGAGAGCAAAGATTTATATTGTTAGAAAAGATTTATATTTTGAA
>NW_015522897.1:0-1417 GCF_001515645.1 Sinocyclocheilus grahami
AATAATAATAATAATAACAATAATAAGAATGTAATCATAATTAAACAACAAATCAACTCAAAATTAAAAATGAAACATTAAAAGTCCATGTCTATATATTTAGCTATTATGCAAGATTATATGTTTAATGCATTTATTTTTTTATTATTTGCTTTCAGTATAGTTTTATCGCAAAATGGGTCACGGCACACTAATTCAGAACCACTCATTTATCAATTTAATTCATAATTGAGTTAATCTGTTACTTTACTTAATAAATATAATAATTAGAATTATAATACATTATAAATATTTACTATAAATAATATTAAATGTTTAATTAAATACTTAAATTAAGAAATTGTATGCAATCGGCATTGTCTGAGACCAATAAAATTATGAAATAATGCAAAGAAATTTCCCTCTGCTTGTCAGCATGGATTTGTACTCAGAATTTATTGCGTGAATTTATGTCCATCATTAAAAACATTTGTCAGCTGAAACAAATTATCAAATGCCATTTTAATTAGTTTGAAATTAAATTTTAATGAACCACGTACAAGTACCAACTCTATAAATGGTTCCTCTACTTCAAAAAGGAAGAAAATGTAAATAGCATCTGCAACTAAAAAATGAATTAAAAGGTTAAACAAATCAGGTAAGGCACTGCAGGCTGGAGTTTGGGTGACACCAATGTTCTCCGGTGGTCTTCCCAAAAGCAGGTAACAGATGTAAACTCTCTCATCTGGCTCTCACTTCTGGGCTCCTTTCAATGGAGCCACACTGACATTGCAGAGAAAAGTGTTTTTGCTTACTGTTCATAGAACACATTATCAGGAGACATCAGCTGTGGGTTACAAGGGCTAAAAGCATCTATTTAAGAAACACCAACTGTGGACCCAGTGATTTCTCGCTCCCCAGGAATACTTTCCAAGTAGTCAATTTTGCCACTTTTGACTGCTAATTATGTGTCAGCACAGTGGAAGAAACAGGGGGAAATGCATGCAAATTTATCATGCAATATCCAACAGCAAAGATTATATGATGAATGAAGCAGGGGATTGTCAGATCTATAGGTCTTAGACTGGATATCAAGCCGAATTGTGTTTCAAGAATTGGGATATTTAGTGCAGAAGACAATAGCTCATGGACTGAATGGTCACAACATCCGTTAAAGCGCATTTTTAAAAGACCAAACTGATTGCTGTAGACTGTCAGCATATAGACTTACGCTGAATGATATGGAAATAACTCAAACTAAATATTCAATTTTTAAGCCACTTTTCATCTATTCAATACTTTACCCATTTGTCACAATAAAATACATTAAAATCAATTGTTGGCCCTGATATAAACATTCTAAACAAAACTGATCATATTTGAATGTACTTTAATGATCTGATCAACTGAACGGGTTAAATGATCTATTCTGTTTAAT
>NW_015522898.1:0-1417 GCF_001515645.1 Sinocyclocheilus grahami
AAAAAAAATTGTCAGGAAAAATGAATACGTTTTAAATTATATTTTTTACGGGTTTGAACGCGTAAAACCTTAAAAATGGCGAATGCAACCCTGCCCTGCTCCTCTTTGCCCCCTGCTTTGACGGTCCAAACTCAGGGATAGTTTTTTAAAAGCAACTAGGCTCAATACTGCCGTCAGACATAAGTACGAACGTACGTAAAATATGATTACGCTGAGCTTTCATCAGCCTATGTAAGACTCCACGCAGACAAAGACAGCAGGTAAAGTCACTGTCCTCAGCCAATAAAAAATCAATCGCAGTCGGAAAAGACAATCCTGTTGATCATGATCAAGCTACGTTTAGAGTAGAGGCCGCTTCGCAGTGCAGAAGGATGGATTTTCCCCTATTATTATGCGCCCTGGCATAATATCTGAGAAACAGACATAAAGTAGGCTACTCTGTGCGCAAAGTAGGCCTACAATTACGGAGCCACAAAAAAGAAAATCTGCGGTTATTATAACATGCGACTGGCGCACTTCTGCTGTACACTCGGATTTATTAGATGAAATGCGTTGGGCGTGATGGGCACATTGGGCGTGACAGATAAGAGGGCGGGGCCTTTACATAGATCACAACAGAGTCAGTGTGAGGGGGTAAACACAAACAAAAACTAATCAAAAATGTGTTATATGAAAGGACATTTTTGCTGCTAATTTAATGAAGGGAACTGTATTTAAATTCTACTGTGTCTCTTCCTTTTTTGTGATTTTTAATAGGCCTACGTTTTATTCTTTTAATAGTAGGTAGCCTACATACATACATACTCGCAAATTCTGTTTTTCTTTGTGAAATATATGAATCATAGAAATACAAATACACTTTCAGCAAAAAGCTCAAATGTGTATGGCAGATACAAGCACGCACTGCTTTAAATCTTGCTTGTCCTTATTCAGTATGTCAGTGTATTCCCATTTATATCTGCTGACACATCTCATGAGAGCATGAATACAGTGATGCAATATATGCTTCGTCCTCCTCTTCTGAAATTACAACAAACTGTAAAACAAGAAAAACAGTGATGGATACAAATCTTTAAGTAAATTCATATTTAGATATTTTTGCGAAAATACTGGTTTCATTGGAAGTTTTGATTAAAGTTTTTTGAAGCAAATGATGTGAAAAAGCTTGCTTTAACCTAACATGTAAAAATGAAAACCTCAGTTGGGTTGGATCAAGGGTGGATTCTGCATATGTCAGTGACTGTGTGTGTGTTATTGCTATTATCGCTATTTGTCCCAGATGGCCATTATAATGATCTCTCTGGAGTGCAAAATATACTTATATTATGTGAGATGATTAAATATTAATTTTACCATGACCTTCATTCTCAGCTGAGAATTCACTTAGTGATATAAACACCATATTTGTATCTTACAC
>NW_015522899.1:0-1210 GCF_001515645.1 Sinocyclocheilus grahami
TCTTTCCATTCAACACAGGAAATCACACCAAAGATTTCAAAAAACGTATAAATAAACAAGAGCAATGAAAGCGAAAGGTGACTGAGGCTGTGATCTCATTCATTTTGTGTTAAAAATAAATTTCGGTTTGGAACAACAAGAGGGTAAATGACAGAACTTTAATTTTTGGGTGAACGGTCCGTTTAAGATAATGTCCATTATCAGCCTTTGTAGTGCCATCACTTCGTTTGAAAGATGTAACATCCCATATGAAATGTATTGTGATTGAAAGGGAAGCCTGAATTGCATGTATGTGATGTTTTTGATGTGGGTTGAATTAGTTAGGCTACTTGTTAACCACTGTATTAAGAGTTTTATTGGTAGTCTGAAACAAGAGATTGCAGTTTCTTAAAGGTGCAAAATGGTTTTCCTCAGTAGGCTATATTGTTACCTGTAGAATTTTTTTTTTTTTCATTTGTAAAATGCTCTTTCTTTACTAGCTATGCTTTTATGCTGTAATTCGATGTTCTGAAATTCAGATAAAATATTACAAAGCTTATAAAACAAAAATGCGTGTTTGTAAATCATGTTTTGCATTCGTGACAATGAAAATGGGGCATACTTGGAGGTAATTATATGACCACTAGGGGACAGGATTGCTTTAGAGGTATGTTGTAGTTTGTTGATTTCCACCAGTGTCTGTAAGACCTGATCCAGGACATCGAGCTTTGTGCCATAACGAGACCGGGTTTCAGGTACTAGCTGCCATATCAGAGAGAGTGTGAAATATGGAGTGAGCCACAGACTTGGACATTAAGATGTGAGAGCTCATCAAACACATGAAGGCTTAAACCACACACTACATCCAGTTCCTATTTTTTCTTAGCTCCTACTTAGCTCATTCATCTTTCATCTGAACGATTACAAATAGCCTACATGTACATGATGATAAGTGATAAATACGAAATGCCTGGGCTGACAGAACCAGGACAATAAAAGCTGCTCACTCCTACTCAAATGCTGCCCGTCAGCCGTATTAAACACTCCGACAGTAGGTTTCATCGAAGCGGTCCCCGGTAAAAATTGCGTTTGGGGGGTAAAATACACATTTGGCGGGGTTCCCTTGGTAAAATTTGCATTACGTATCACGGTTGTGGTCGCTTAAACCCACGGACATGAAAAACATCCGACAGCAATAGTGTTAAAGTAGTCCAATTCTGCATTTCAAGCA
>NW_015522899.1:18980-20397 GCF_001515645.1 Sinocyclocheilus grahami
TGTGACACTGAAGACTGGAGTAATGGCTGCTGAAAATTCAGTTCTACCATAACAGGAATAAATTACATTTTTAAATGTATCCAAATAGAAAACTGTTGTTTTAAAATGTAATAATATTTCACAATATTTCTGTTTTTTGAACAAATAAATGCAGCCCTGGTGAGCATAAGAGGCTTCTTTAAAAAAAATGTAAACACTTTATCAACCCCAAACTTTTGAACACAAGTGTATTTGTGCTATTTTAATATACCTTTTATTTTTAAGGTAAGCAATTTCCGTATTTCACTGTTTAGACTAAATCAGTTTGGTTCTGTGTAGATCGATAGTTCTTCTTGCCACAAGAGGTCAGCCTGCTGGCATTGCTGGTGCTGCACAATATCTGGTCCCTTTGAGTTCTGCTAAAACGCCAGATCTTCAGAAGAAAGGTAACGTATTTCTATAACATCAAAAACTACTGTCAAGATCTGTTTTTCCTTGTTGAGGTTCACTCTGTGTTTGCTGATTCCTATGACTGTCTTTTTATAGACGTCATTGCGTTCTTTGGGTTCCTCGGCCAGGGAGGTTCTTCACCACAGCCATGGTCTGCTCTGTTGGCCTGCCAAGATACCAAGGTGCTGGGATTACAGGAAAGGTTCATTCCCCTGTCCCTAAAGGAATACTCATGTCCACCACAAAAATATCCTCCCACACGGATGGATCTTGAACTCTTGAGAAAATCTCTTAGCCAAAAGTGAGCCTTTACTAGATGTGAACAAACAACACAACCAGCGAATGAATGTGAACTTATGAACGTAATTTATTTCGGGAAAGGAAAGCGCTAGTGGCCTTTAAACAAGTATTTTGTTAAGCGACTGAATGTCTTTGTTTGTTTGTCGTTTTGTCCTGCGTGGTTGCATTTTGTCAAATGTTACAGCACAAAGTGACGCACTTTTTTTAATGCACACCAAACTGGATAAAAAATGGACAGCACAAGCTAGAAGTACATCAGAGGATGATCTTGAAGTTCCGTACCACCAGTGCAGAAGTACAGCACAATACAAATGGTAATTTGGTGGACTTTTCTTCCTCCAACCATCTGCAGGTGTAAATGACACTCAGACTTTCCTTTTCTGTTATTTATTCCTCTTGATATAATGGGACATGCCATTATTTAATTGTCATTCTGGGTTTCACTGCTCCTCGCACATCAGTGACTATATAGTTTCACCATTAAATATTTGACAGTATACATGTTTCAACATAAAAAAAAAATTCTCTACAGCTAAATTATTTTTCATTAAAAACAAAAAAACATTGTCTACTGTTATGTATGTGTATGTGGAAAAGGTGTTGAACCAGTTAGCCACTGAAATTATATGTTTATTATCAGGTCTCTTTCCATTCAACACAGGAAATCACACCAAAGATTTCAAAAAAC
>NW_015522900.1:0-1416 GCF_001515645.1 Sinocyclocheilus grahami
ACACACACACACACACACACACACACACAGGTATCTTTCACATTGTTCTTCTCACTCTCTTCAAAAGAACCGCGTGTGAAGCAGGAGCAGCACCTCTCATGGCTCTAGCCAGATATCTACTGTACATCAGCAGTATTATCAAATGTTGTAGACACACTGTTTTGTTTCATCCTGGAGCTCACACAAAGATGTTGCATGAATTCAGAAGGCTTGGAATCTAGCAAGTCTACTTTTATAATGCTGATTACATCATACTGTTATGGTGCTCTTGCCTCCATTCAGTGTAACTACATGAAAACAACAACCAGCACAATCTTTAATGCCGTTCCGTTTGTTTTGCCACGGAGGCGGGAAGAATGTTAGATGTGTTTGGATCATTTAAGTGCGATTAAGTGATTATAGATTTGTAATTTTGACTTTTGCTTTACATTAATGCTTATATTGGAAGCATACCTAAAGCAGATGTGAATTCCAAGATAACAGCATGAAAATCACTTTTGAAAGATTTCCTTGTCGTCATTCCTGACATCATTTTCGTCACTGATGGTGGCTGGATTCATGACTGTGCTGAAGAATAAGATGCTGCTTGTTATTGTGGTCCTTGACATGCAGATCAGGGACACGCTGTACGCTCTGGCGAAGCAGAGTAAACTCCTGGGAGCGTATAAAGTAGCACGGCATGCCTTCGAGAAGCTGCAGGGCCTGAAGATCCCATCCCGCTATCAGGACAGCATGGAGCTCAGCTGCCTGACGGTGCGCTCCAAACCATACCGTGACAGCGAGGACTTGATCCCGATGTGTTACCGCTGCTCCACCAACAACCCGCTGCTTAATAACCAGGGCAACTCCTGCATCAACTGCAGACAGCCCTTCATATACTCGGCCTCCTCGTATGGTGAGTGCCTCGCGCACCTGTCAGTCACAACCTGGGGCATCATCTGTATTAGTTGCTGATAAATCAGGAATGCATGATTTTGTTCCTTTAAACTGTGATGGACTAAAGTCGTGTCGTGTATTCCAGGCTTTAGCGTGTGTTCAAACACCATGTTCTACACACCTGCTGGTTTCTATTAGATTAATTCTAAAGCTTTTTCAGATCATCTTCAGCCCATGCAGATTAACATTCAGTACCATTAACATGTAATGCATCAACAAATCAGGCCAAGGATGTCAGTCATGAAGGGGTGAAGTGTCTTTGCAGCATGTTGATGTGCTCTATCTGGACAAAAGTACTGGGACACCTGACCATTACATCAGCAGAGACTTTAAAGGGGTGGTTGATTGTGATTTCACTTCTTTAAAGTCCGCATGAAATCAAAATGTACAATATATATTTTGTTGTTTATTTTGTTAACTTTAACACATTGTTTGTCTTAAAGGTGACATATCATGAAAATCTGACTTCTCCAGGTTTTA
>NW_015522901.1:0-1416 GCF_001515645.1 Sinocyclocheilus grahami
TTGTACAGTGTCCCAACTTTTTTGGAATCGGGTTTGTAATTTTTACAATGAAGACTACAGAAATTAAAGTAAACAAATGTAAAATAACACCGGATGTGTTATTTTACATTTGATTACTTTAATTTCTGTAGTATTTCTTACCTGAATAAAAACTTACTTAACCTGAAAAACTTAGTTTCATAGCTCTCTTTATTCTACTGCATTTATTTGTGCTGTTGTGTTTGCCTCCTTTTTTTTTTTATTTGTTATTTTTTTATTACTGACTTTTTGCTTGTGTTTTTTTATGAAAATAAAACTTTGTGTTGAAAAGTAGATTTTTGTTTGTATATGCTGTCAATAGAAAGAAAATTGGAATCTGCAAAAATTGGTATCGGCAGATCACACTAACAAAAAAAATCGTAATCGGCCAAGAAAATTGCAATCGGTGCATCTCTACTTTTGGATCTCAACAAAAAAATATCTTAATTTGTGTTCCTGAAGATGAACGAGGGTCTTACGGGTTTGGAACGATGTGAGGGGGGAGTAATTTTCATTTTTGGGTGAACTAACCCTTTAAGCACTGTTTGAAATCCCACAATGTGTTGTAGCATGGGCACTAAATGATAGACTCACACAAATGTCTTAGAAAAGCCAAAGGTGGTGCTTCCCTTCAAATGTTATATCAAATGTTGTACAGCAGTCACAACAAGCTCTGTTGGGACACTTCCTGTAAAATGTTTGTCATTTGTCGTCACCTTAGAGTCTGTACTCCACACTAAAGACAATAGATTGGATTAGTCCACCCACTGAAGTGCCTGCACAGAAAATGACAAATGTCAAGATACGAAATGAACGTAACAGATCATCCAAACTGTGTCAGTCTGCGTTCTTGGCATCAGGGTTCTGTATCGTCATTTGCGAACCACAAAGGGTGAAAGGTAAAACAGCTCATGACAGTATGATGTGATATATATAGTGGTAGGACTTTGGCATTGTGTGTGTATACATAATTCAATTTTAATTAAAATTTAGTAATCACAAAAGGCCAATGCAATTGCCAGCCGCTCTATTAATAGTGCATTGGATAGATGGACCTCGTAGAGGGAAGAGGAAGCCCATCATCTTTTCCACAGCGAGGAGAGCTGTCCCCGCCCACGAATGGCCTCGTCACCTTGACAACAGGCCACAAACATGAGTGAAGCCATGGCGACAAGCAGACAGACAGCAGAGAGACCAGGATGTAATCTGTTTTACCACACGGTCTTGGACTCTAACCAGTAGAATGACATGCTTTTCAAACCGAAAGCCATAAAACCCTCCCACATCCTGTGGCACAAGCATCTAAATCCAGAATCTTAATATGGATCGACATGGAAAGCTTCAATATATTCAATGCAAATATGCACTGGCGAACCACAGAACGCAGATTGTGGTGTC
>NW_015522902.1:0-1416 GCF_001515645.1 Sinocyclocheilus grahami
TCTGACCAATCGAGAGCGACCCATGTGTCGGCTGGCCTGGGGGCTTGAGTAGTGCTCAGTCTATATCTTTGTTTCTCAGAGCGCTTCAGCGCGTAGTAATAATAACTGGATCTGATTTATTTTATGAATTTATATACCAACCCCAGAAAACGATTTGCTTTGCTCGCGAACTGAAATTCTTTTGCAGGGTTGTCAGGGGCCTCAATGTCACATTCACAGGCCATTAACAGTAAGGCACAGCTGAAACGCATGAATTACTCTCCACGCAGGGGTTAATTCCATATTTTCTACCTATTAGTTAATATAAATTCAACTAATATGTGTTTATTTCTGGCTATACTGTGTGCTTTGTTAGAGAATCATAGGTAAGAATAATATAAAATATTCTAAATGCTTCTCTCATCACTATAGCGTGTGATAAATTGAGTGTTTGGTTCTGCGGTTTTTGTCCCTTTTGAGCTGAAGATAGACGCAGCGCATCTGGCTTCTCCCCTCGGAAGACTCGGAACTGCTGTCGAGGAAAATTGTGCACAATCAGTGATTGATGACCTCAAGCTACCAAATACCCATGACAACTGCAGCGCTCCAACTAAGACTTGCACTATTTTTCTGTAACGTGTTATCGACCGTTTTTATTTTAAGCCTATACAACATAGTGAAATAAAGCGTAATGGCTCACATTACGCGACCTAACAGTGAATTGGTTGCTTCTGTCAAAGCTCATTAAAAACATGAGCAACCCGTACTGTTCAGCTTGCTCAAGAACAGACCCGTGAGAAATTGAGGGAAAGCATGGTTTTCTGAATCCATGAAACAAATGCACGATTAAATCCCGATTTTCACATAGCCTACACAAACGATGGCTGGTGTGTTGGTGTTTTAGAGCTCAATAGACAATGATTTGACTCCTTGTAAAATCCAACAGGCCTTTTTTGGGGGGTTGTTTGTTGTTCTGAGACAAGATGACCTAAATTACATCTGGATCTCTTTGATATTTTAAATGTATTTTTTTTTTAAATTAGCATTCTCATTAGCACCATCAAAGCAAGCTGGCTTCCAACTGATGTGGCATCCCGATCTTTCTGTAAATTGCCTATGAATATTTTTGTCATATGGCTATTTTTATTTGGTTTACTCAGGCTGTACGTGTTATTATGGATTAGTATCCTTTATTACAGAAGCAGAAAGATACGTGTAATGTTAGGACTCACGTTTTTGATTAGCCTAACTTATTTTTGCGTCAAATAATTTATTTCCTGAGCGGCAGTGCAATGAAACCTTACCAGATTTTTTTTTACATTCTCATTGATACAAATTCTAAAATATCATTTAAAAACTAAAAATACAAATAAATGTATGATGATCAAAGAAAACGCTTGCTGATGTCAGAACGTATCATTTCACTATTAGAAATAA
>NW_015522903.1:0-1416 GCF_001515645.1 Sinocyclocheilus grahami
CGTCCCCCTCCTCGACCCGTTCTCTGGTTTTAACTGGACATCAAATGCTGCTGTTAGCGTTAATCAATAAAATTATTTTAGAGTTGTTCTCACTGCGGGACATTCTTTGTGGTGTGTCAGTTTTAAGGCCCTCGGGGTTCGGTCGGACGCCGGTCGATGACACTTGCATGAACACCCTGATCGTTGTGTGTTAAATATGTATCGTTTCGCTTAAATAGGGACGCTTGCTAAAAGCATCGACATGCTGCGACAAATCCAAGAACTGATCACACACACAAACACAGGGCAACAGCAGCGAACAAAACAGATGATTGATTGGAAAGCAAATGGTCTGTCTAAGATATATTGGCATGAAATGCATTTTAAAGTTTTAGGCAACTCTTATTTGAAATTATATCATTGTTCTTTTGTGTGAACCACATGTGTGAATGTGTTGTAATTTTGTGTGGACTGTGTGTGTGTGTGTGTGTGTGTGTGTGTGTGTCGTACCTCCACAGTAGTTCAGCAGAACGAGTTGGATGGTGATGCATGATTTTGTTCTCATTTTAACTCTTGATGAAGGATCTAGAAAATAAACAATATCTAAAATTAATTTCAGCTTTGACTGTCATGTTTTATTTTTAAAGAAATAGTCAACATTTAATAAAAATATTTAATGACTGTGTCTAATGTGCAAATGTCACTCTAATCTAATTGATTAAAAAATAAATTTTAATTGTTATTTTATTGTTAATTATTCATTTAAATGTAATAATAATAATGATACATTTAATTTAATAATTAAAATTAATTAGAAACAACAAGGCATTACTTTAGAAATTCTGTTATATTTTTAAAATCCAATTTGCATCCAATTTCATGTTTATTAGCAATATAATAAAGCTTATTTTGTATTTTATGTCTTAATGTATAGCATCCTTTCAAAGAGTCTGGAGCAAGATGTCACACTTTAAACTCAAGGAAATATTTGATATATTTTAAAATAATTTTTGCATAGATGCATACTTTTCAATAAAAAGCTGTTGTTGTCTATAGAAAAAGATAGTTTGTTAAACACAAGTTGACCTTTTGTGATGAGACACTATATGGGGTAAGTTGTCACAATGGAACTTATCATTCTACAGCCTATAATAGATTTTTATAGCAACATTTAAACAGAAGTATGAAATTCAAAACAGTCAATGAAACGGCAGTAAAAAAGATAACAAACATTGTACTTAATTCAGTGGCATTTCAGCATTTGAAACCCATGTGACAACTTGCCCCAATATTAATCTGACAATGTGTGGCCCGACCGTTTTATGCTAACAAATAAAGAAAGTTCTGTTCTCAAGAACAGTTTTTGCTTAAAGTTTACTTTTGTAGTTTTACTTTGTATTTCAAGTGTAGTTTAATGTGTTCACAAACACTTATAAC
>NW_015522904.1:0-1416 GCF_001515645.1 Sinocyclocheilus grahami
CTTTAATAGTTCTATCAAAAAGGATATATGCTTAGACCATCTGTTTCAACGACAGTAGCTAATCTGGCTAAAGTGCATCTGTTGTTATGTCTGGAGTGATGATGCCGTGCTATAAAAGCCAATTATAATGGATATGACCATAATTGAGAGGGTTGCTGCTGAGGTCATTTCCTGTCAATACCGTGGCCTGCCTCTCTGAGGGTGGTCAGTGAGAATGTGGGCCTCAGCATGTGGGCCTGTCTGGACTGTCTGGGGCCCTGATGGATCAACTCCCAAGGCAGCTCCTCATTCATCACACGAAACACCATTTCACAAACACACACACAGGAAAATTCTCTGTTGATGCTTAGAGGTCTGTCTTGTAATTTCTTTTGACGTGTGAAATTGTCACTCATTTCATCCAAATGTTTTATTTTTTTCCTAGCGTGTAGGAGTTCCACTATCACGTCACTGACAAGCGCGTGCATTTAGCAAAGCTGACAATGATGAATGTGAGATCAGTGGGAGGTGATGCAGCATTGTGCCTAATATTCTGTCAAATTCAATAACTATGTGGACAGTGCAACACATAAGGAAGGCGACGTTTTGGAGGCAGAAAGTGAGTTTGATGGATGTGGAATGGGCGGTTGGATGGATGGACTGATGGATTGACGGAGATGTGATTTTGATTAATGACCACTCATAGCACTCCATTGTTGTTGTTACTGAGGATGGGTGTGAAATCTTCAGGTCCTCTTTCCGGTCCTTTACGTTAACCCCTATGACAGATCGCTGTCGTCCGGTTGCATTGTTCTTCCTCCTCACCATAGCAACCATAAAAGGCCACAAGCACCGAATGTCACATAGCTTTAGGTGGCCTTCATAAGTCATGCTAGAATCTGACGTTTGGCAAATGGTGCCACAGACTCTTCAGGGAACACTACCTGTCAAACTGTGATGTGTGAAACAATCTGCAAGGACATTCACACACTGTATGAGTTTACATTCAAGATGCATCTGACGCAACGCAATGAGACTTTCCAACATGTAGATGCTTTCTATCATGGTATCTTTTCTGAATTCAATCTCTGTGTTGCGTACACGCTATAAATTTGAATTTGGCACAATCGAAGCCACAGATTATTTCAAGATGAAATTGATCACCACAGTGTTTTCAAACACCTTTGAGGCATTTAATGTGTTAATGTGGAACAGATGTATGTGCATATGTGCACGAGTGAGAGAAAGAGTCTCGCAGCAGTCTGTTTGCCAGGTCTTCACTATGTCCATCATCTTCCTACCAGTTCGTCCATCTGTAATCTAAATGGATAACTAGTCCATTCAAACACACATACACAGACACAGGCTTTGGAAAAGCCAATTTGGGAACATGCTTAATCTTTTCTGTTGGGGTACAATGGAAATTGTGTGTGTGTG
>NW_015522905.1:0-1416 GCF_001515645.1 Sinocyclocheilus grahami
AAAAAAAATTCTAATATGTTGCATAATAGGTGCATTTTTATTTACTAGTTTTTGGAGCCCACTGTCATATTGCTCCCATATCTCAATCTTCTTATTATTTACCTTCTTCTGTGTTGTTTGGTGGTGGTTTGACAGGGTCAGGCTGCTTCACGATCCCTTTTTTCTGCATATTTAGACCAGGACTTTCTTCGATCTCCATTATGGAAACAAGCACAAATGTCTTCACACTCAGTACAGCTATCGTATTGGAAGATTAATTTTTAATTCTCAATAAAACCATTTTCTAACAACATCTTCTTACATGCATTTTCCCCAGTAGTTATTGAATTTAGGTAGCACACAAAAGCAAGCAAAATTATTAATTTGAATTTAAACTAGTTTCAGTAACAAACAGCAATGAAAAGGAAATCACACACTCACAAACATATAGAAACAAAGAAACAGACCTGAGACTTTAAAGTTGACATCCTCAGGGCAAATTGACTTTTAAAAGAAGCAGCATCTCCCTGCTCCTCCCATGGAAGAGCTGAGCTAAATGTGCAGTTAGTTATGAGAGAGAGAGAGTTGCATACAGTGTCAAAGCTACTTAATTCCACAGCTCTGAGTGCAATCCTCTCCTCAGGGAACACTGATCCCTCTCACTGGTTCCCATGTTTTCGAGTTTGTGGAAAACAGACAGAGATTTAGACTAAGAATGGGTGGGGGAAAGATGGCTGTAGTATTTATATATCTTACGATGCACATGAAGGCATATCCCTTTACCCACAGCCTGGGCACGGCTCTGGCAGATATACTGTGGCCTCTGGGATCTTGGAAGCTGCAACTGGGGTCCAATAACTTGTGCAGGCAGAGATGGTAAATGAAGGATGACAAACATTTTACTGTCTGCAAGTGTAGGATGACCTAACGGTCAATTTTAATAGCTGGGATGGAATCAGACATCAGAAATAACCTGAGACTGGACTGACATAGAAAACACGATGTCTGGCAAGACTGGCATACTAAAGCAATAACCCAAGAGAGGCTTTTGAGAGTGATTTTACCATTGGTATAGGGTGTCTGTGCTTAAAACTCATTTATAAAATGGCATCAACATCAATATGACACAATGAACACAATGTTTTTAAAGAATTAGCTCACTCCAGAATTAGAATTTCTTAATCATTTACTCATCCCCATGTCATCCAAGTTGTTCATGTCTTTCTTTCATCAGTTGAAAAGAAACTAATGTTTCTGAGGAAAACATTCCAGGATTTTTCTCCATGTAGTGGACTTTAGTGGGGATCAACTGACTGAAGGTCCAAATTGCATGTTCAATGCAGCTTTAAAGGGCTACACAATCCCGGCAGAGGAATAAGGGTATTGTCTAGGGCAGTGTTTCTCAACCCTGGTCCTGGGCACCCCCCAGCACTGCAC
>NW_015522906.1:0-1415 GCF_001515645.1 Sinocyclocheilus grahami
CTCTGACTTATGGAGTCTGGGCGTGGTGACGTACGTGATGCTGAGTGGGGCGTCTCCGTTCTTGGACGAGAGTGTGGAGGAGACGTGCCTCAACATCTGCCGCCTAGACTTCAGCTTCCCCGACGACTACTTCCAGGGTGTGAGCCAGGCGGCACGGGATTTCGTGTGCCTGCTTCTCAGGACCAAACCTTCCGAACGGCCCCCGGCCGCCACCTGCCTGCAAGATCTCTGGCTGAGACCCGGAGGTGGCCGTCGCTCGGCTGAATGCATCGATACCTCTAGACTCATCTCTTTCATCGATCGGCGCAAACACCAGAATGACCTGCGGCCTCTCGGAGGCATAAGGGCCTTCCTGCAAAGCAGGCTACAGCCCAGGATCTGACCCGAGAAACATGATCTCATACTCTTTCTGATGCCAATTAAGAAGACTTTAGTCCTGAGCCTATCAAAATGTGTGCTGACAACCATCTGCCAATCAGAGCCTTCGTCGGCAGACGAGATTTTAGATTGATAGTCCTCTCCCAGTTTGCTGCTGCCTTGTTTCCAGTTTAATGAAGACTTTTACGCAGAGATTAAAACAATGGAATATAAATATATATATAATATTTCTGATTTGCTGAATGATCAACAAATCTACATAAATGAAATAATATTTTGTGTTGAACAAATGTACCTGCACAAACGTGGCAGAGGTTTTTGAAGAAAGCAATGCAAATGCAATTTAGCAAGAACAACCTTTTTTCCCTTTCTGTTTTGCCTGAGCCAGAGAGCAAGCGGCTGTTTTTGTGCTTTTACAATATTCGAACATTTCTTAATGAACCTTTAGAGAAAAATGAAAAGCGCATAATTGACATTTTCAGGTACATCCTTCAATAAAATCAGTTACATCAACTCAGTCTGGATGAACGCAACACAAATCGTGAGCAAATGAGTAGTTGAAGAGTTTTAAGTGAGCTTGTTTTGTTCTCATAGTGTAATTTGTTGCTTATTTCAACAATGATGATTCCGCCACGTAATTTTTAACGGCTGCTTTTTATTTACTACGACTAGAACAAATTGTGTTGTGCAGTCTACAGATGTATGCGCCTTATTCTATACTATGTGTCTGCCCTCTTTCTTTCTTTCTTTCTTTTTAAATGCAATGTCACAAGGGTGGAGAGCAGAACTCCAATGCGAGATAGCCATAGGGCGTCCAGACGTCTGAGCTCATCAGCTTCAGACAGGACAGCATTGAACAATGACTGAATACTGTAAATGCACTCACGTTGTATCCGATTGTTATCACGTGCAATGTTGCAGCTTCGATTGTTTATGCAACTATTTATCCGTTGTACCTTTAATAAAAACGTAGAATAGCACGTACTCTGTACTGCAGTTCTGCTACTGTTAATTTAATCGGGTCTTTGTATCATTAA
>NW_015522907.1:0-1415 GCF_001515645.1 Sinocyclocheilus grahami
GCCTCACTGGCAGGACAGGCGGAAGTGGTGAGAGAGCTAGTGACCAATGGGGCCAACGTCAATGCACAGAGCCAGGTACACATTTCAGACTCCACAAACTTTTATATACCCATGCACACATAATCATTGAGTTGGATCATCCAGCTTTTCTGCAAGGCAGCTCACGTACACTCTGTTTAAACCGTTTCTATTTTAGATGACCAGCCAATGAACACCCGAATATACACACATACACACACATACACACTGCTTTAAACTTGAGCTCAGTAAGTTATGAAGGCCACCTACATTACTGGAGTGCCCGTAATAAAAATATTTCCTTCACTGAGCTCAACACAGTACATACAGATGTAAACACTGGTAAAAAGATACATATTCTATACTTTTGCTGCATTTAATTGTGTCTTTTTTTGTGGCAGCTCAGATTCGTTTGTGCCAAATAAGTTATAATTGGGTTTTTCATTAGCAGTCATATGTTAATGCGATCATGGTTGAAACAATGTCAATATCATGATCATGTCTGATTTAGTTTCAGTAAATGGAATAAGAGGTATTTTTGCGTGGGAGTTTGTCTACATGTTTTTTTTGTCAAAGGAGCAAGGAAGTTACAGCTTGCCATCACAGAACTAATGGCATTTGAATGAGTCATTTATACATAAAATGAAAGGAACCAGATTTTGAACTCAAAGATAAAGTGCTAAGAGATAAACATGATGAAGGGAGGCTGTATCTGTGTCTCTGCTTGATGCTCCATCATCACAAAGTATTGCTCTCTCCTACCTACACTGTTAGCATCTCTGTGTTGCGATGGGAACCGGGTCACTGAGGTTATGTATGGAGGGTGTAATGGAGGTCTGTCCTCTCTGGGGAAATCTCAGATGATTTCAGAAATATTAAGAATGACAGATTTGCCATGGCAACCTGGCTGTCTGGTTACCACAGCAAGGGTTAGTGCTTCATGCTTATGAAGTAATTCAAATAAAACTTTTCACTTCTGATTGATTTGTCTTTGCTGAGAGGAGGGGATGGGTTGCTCAGCAGAGTGGAGCTGTGTCTAGTTAGTAGAACAAATGAGACACTGAGTTTTGTGCATTTCAAATCAAGTCTCTATAGTGTCTGTTTGATGGTTTACAGTTTATATATATATTATAGGTCATCTTGAAATATAACTTTATAACATTTTCAGTATTAAAAAGGGGGGGGGGTAAATGTATTTAAATGGGTTTAAATGTATGATTTAAATGTATATCAATTCTAAATGCATTAATGTAATGTATGTTTCAGAATGGCTTTACCCCGCTGTACATGGCTGCACAGGAAAACCATCTGGATGTGGTGCGCTTCCTCCTGGAGAACAACTCCAGCCAGAGCATTGCCACAGAGGTTTGTGTGTGTGTGTGTGTGTGTGTGTGTGT
>NW_015522908.1:0-1414 GCF_001515645.1 Sinocyclocheilus grahami
TATATATATATATATATATATACACATACATACATAGACATAGATATTAAAATAAAAAAAGAATAAAGAATACAAATGTGTGTGTATACACACAAATTTCTTTTTTTTTTATTCTATTTTATTTTAATATCAATTTCAACATTATAATGATGAAATAATGAAAAGAGAGTTATTTGCATTATGGTAATGAGTTTTGCAGGGGGGGCAATATGGTTAATTTGTAAAATACATGTCAGCACAAAAATTCTTGAACATAAAAAAAGGTTTAATTTTCTTTAAGCTAAATTTAATTTCTTTTCTTTTTTTTCTTTTTTTACTTGATTTTGGGGAGAATAATACATGTCGTTAGTCATTAAAATTCAGTAATATGGCCAAACACAGAGAGAGAGAGAGATGAAGAAATACATGAAAAAGGATAAAAATGAGAATCCTTCACAACCTCATGTCATTTCTACAAGCACTGCGACGTAGATTAAACATCTCACAGCTTCAGCTGACACACCAACAGTCCACGGAGAAAATGCCTCGTTTTTTCCTGACAACATACAGGCCACATTAGGGTTGGGCGATGTCTAACAAACTGCCATCGGACGATGCCTAAAGTGAAGCATTGCGATGGACGATGGGGTGGGGGGGATTTCGTCATCAGAAGTGTCCGTGGATGTCTGCGTGCAGCCAAATTTTTGTGACCGCGTGGATGGTCCACATAGAACAGCTAGCACAGGCGCGAGGTAAATGTTGAGACCGAGCAAGTCAAGTAGGTGTGTGCTGTTCGTCCATCCTTGCTCATCCGCGCTTGAGTATACTTTGAACGCTGTGCGGAGCGATGCGGAGAGGATTAAAACATTAACCTGAATTATTATTAGGTTATTTTAATTTTATTGTAATATATTTATTATCCAACACCCATGATCTAACCCATATGTTGTAGCCTATTTAATCTAATTTAATTGAAATACTTTAGAATTTTGTTGCTGTTTTTGTATGCTTCGTGTAGTTTGTGTAAAACATCTAGCCTATAATTAGTTTGCCGTTTTTTACACAATACAATCATTACTGTTTAAATTGTATTCATTGAATATAATTGGTATTGTGATCGGGAACAACTTCATTAATGTTGTGTTAAAATTATGTTTTTACCTAATCAGAAAAAAAAAATGATTTGATGTAACTGTGTTGAAATTGAAAGATTGGGGGAGGAGTGGAATCACGATGCCGGCTCAACATCGTGATATCGGTCATTATCAATCGGCCCAACCCTAAGCCACAGAGTACACAAAGAAAATGACAAACATTTATCCATCAAATGAGTCGAGACACGTACTGCCATCTGCGTGACTTGCTACCACTGCACCTGGAAAAGCCAAACGCACATCTCAGATGCATTAACTAGTTGTTTAGTCTGGTTCTGTAC
>NW_015522909.1:0-1413 GCF_001515645.1 Sinocyclocheilus grahami
TTTACTGTTAACGTCTAAACTCAAATTCAATCAGAAATGTTTTCAAATTTATTCAGAAATGTTGCATTTCATAACAACATCTATTTGGCTGATATTATTATTATTATCATCATCATCATCATCATCATCATCATCATCATTATTATTATTATTAATCTGGGCAGCCAGGTAGAGCTTGTTATGAAATGCATTATTATTATTATTATTATATTCAACATCATCATCAATATTATTATTACAAATGGTATTTTAGAAAAATAAAAATAAAAGCCATTTTAAGCTTGTTATGAAATGCATAATAATAATTATTATTATTATTATTATTTTAAAAAATTATTATTATTATTATTTAAAAAAATTATTTTAGAAGAAGAATAATAACCATTTTGAGCTTATGAAATGCATCATAATAATTATGTAATTTAATGCTGATGATAAAAAAATTGTTATTATTATTATTATTATTAACAATAACGTTATAAAAATAAGTTAAAATGTGAAACTCTAGCTTTCTCTTCTACAGAAATTTGGAAATGGACATCAGTATGAATGGTCTGCATTAGATTTAGTGCATCCTGAAGACCAAGCCAAGGATAATTTGACACCTGCGTTGTACAGTCTGGCACTGAATCAAAGTGCGCTAAATACTGTATTCAGTTTCCTTTTCCAGGTGTTTCAGTGCTAGCACAGCACTAACGCTTGCTTCATCTATGCAAAGCGAGTAAAGTGGTTTCAAAATGCAGTCTTGGATACCTAGAATCCACCCCCTCATTAACTTAATTGGCCCCTTTTCAGGCGGCTGTCTGCAAATTGTCAATTGAGACAACCCCTTAAAATGTTGTGATAGTTAGCAAATTGCCTGTGATTCACAAGCTGATTGTGCTATGATTATATTGTCAATGGACTCCATGATTAGGACGGTGCATAATTCGAGGTGTGCATTAGTGTTTGTTGCTATAGTGTTGAATACGTCCAATTCTGAGCCACTCGTGTAATATTTGCAGTGTTGAACAACTCAAGGGGTCATGCTTTGGCTGGTTGGCACAGTCATGCTGGTAGACGCAATAACTACACCATATGAGATTCTGCGCTAGTGGAGCAACTGCCATTGAGATGAATGGGAATGCTGACAGATATCTTTCTTCAGGTATCATAGACACTGCAATTCATTTAGTGCAATGTCACTGTGATGACTTAAAAGTGTAGTTTGCATGGTCACTACATACTGAGCGCTGCTGCCAGTAATAGCTTTGGGACATTATTGTCTCAACCGGAGAAAATTAACTTCAAATCAAGTCTTTGTTTGCAAAGCAGCCATTATAATGCAGAGCTGCAGAGTACATGCTAAAATTGTACTTAATGAAGAAAATTGCGCATTACGAGTGCATTTTACAATGATGCATTTTACAACTG
>NW_015522910.1:0-1413 GCF_001515645.1 Sinocyclocheilus grahami
TGTTGCTCTTTTGTTAGTTTTGACTGCTTTTATTGTCCTCATGTGCAAGTCGCTTTGGATAAAAGCATATGCTAAATGACTAAATGTAAATGTAATTTAGTATTGCATCATGTAGGCTCCATTAACATCACTGAATGTTTGCATTCTTTGTAATATTTTGTGTACGAGTCTCTTGATTGTTCTCATTGTGAAAAGATGAATCTCAACATCATACAGTCACTGATGGACAGATGGTAAAATATGCAGAAGATGCTGAAAAGCCAAATATTCTGCAGGACCTGGAGGATTTTTCTGAAGATCAGCAGACAGTTTAATGGCCCAGCACAAACAAGAAACTCTTTCATAACTATCACAAAACATAAAAACTGTCATTGATTGTTCAGGTAACATTGTCCAGTATTAAGACCCAGGTGTATGTAAACTTTTGAACCGTGTTATTTTTTATAAATTCAGTTATTATCAAATTATTCTGTGCTGTGGTCTGTTTGTAAACATCTGTTATGTAAAATAACTTGTTCAAGGCAGTACTATATTACAAACAATCCCTAATTTTCAAAATTCCTCTTATTTTTCCAATTTAAAAAAAATAATTTTCCTGATTCTGCAATGGAAAACTTTTGACCGCCACTGTGTCTTATATAATCAGCAAAGTAAGTAGGAACAACTGCAGTGACCAAAAACTCTTTCAGTGTATATATGAGCACGTGTATGGATTAAGGCAGTTTTGAAAATGGCCCTTTAATTAACATAATATATGACCAAAAACAGTACAGAAATTATTAAAAGTCTTATTAAAAATATGTATATATAAATGTTTAATGATTTGTTTAATTATTTAATTAATTTAATGGTTTCATGTTACCTCTGATTATGAACGCTCCTGCCAGCAATATGTGAATTCCTGTTGAGTCCTCTGTTAGTCACCATATAGCGTGCAACATCAACATTTTCCCCACCTTTGTCTGACCTTACATGAGTTGGCATGCCATATAATTGAACAGCTTCAAGAAAGCTTTACAGGACTGTTGCTGCACGACCTCTTGCGATTGTTGGTGGCTGCACTCAGGTACACGATGAGACGGCTAAAGCCATCAATCCCACCGAGCACAACGATACGCCATCTGAAATAGATATGCAGGGGCATGGATTAAGGGCAATACTATTATTTTTAGGCATCTTTGTGTGCAAGCTTAGGCCAGTGAGACACAGAGTCTATCTACTATAAATGTCAATATTGTTTCTGCTGCATTTCATTAAAGCAATGTGCCCCAAGAAAGGGCTTCTTTGTAAACCAGGGCGGTTTACAATGACTTTATAACAGCTAAGGGGCGCTGTTAGGCACAACACAAGTGGAGTATTTAAATTAAACAGTGTATCTATATATTTGGTTGACTGTATTTTATTCTGATAATG
>NW_015522911.1:0-1413 GCF_001515645.1 Sinocyclocheilus grahami
AATATCGTCATGGAACATGATCTTTACTTAATATCCTAATGATTTGACCTAATGACCCATACAATGTAATTTTGGCTATTGCTACAAATATACCTGTGCTACTTATGACTGCTTTTGTGCTCCAGGCTCACACATATATACAGAGCATATGAGGATGGAAAACACAGAAATTAAGTGTTTCATCTTATTCAAAAATGCGTTTTGTAACATCGAACTGTTTATAACAACATTTATGTGCTGTGTGCGCCTAAACTTTTCTCAAAGACATTTACGTGATGCAAAACAGATGAGGAGATTTATTTTTAAAAGGGAAACTGAAAGTAAGTGTTTTATCTCATTTATAATATGTATTTTAAAACATCATATTGATTTATAGAGATATTTATGTACTGTGCACTCCTTAACTATTCTCAGTGAGATTTTTTCTCACTCGCGATGCGGAGCAGAGGGGGAAGTTGGTTTTAACAAGGAAAACAGAAAGTAAGTGTTTTACCTCATTTACAATATGTATTTTATAAAATAATATTACTTTATGATGATATTTATATGCTGTGCATGTCTAAATGAGCCTGAACGTTTCTCACAGATGACATTTGAATTGCAATGCAGTGTAGACGCGGAGGTCACTTATAACAGGGAAACACCAGAAGTGTTTTACCACATTTATAATACTGATTTTGCAACATCATATTGTCAAAACAAACCACTGTAAACTGCCCAAATCTAAAATGGCAATATCAGTCATTGGTTCTTGTGTGTCTCCTGACCAAATTTTGTGATTTCATTAAGCATGAATTGTGACTTTTCATGATGTTGATGTGACATTGTCAAGTGGGATGAGAAGAGCTTAACATTAATGTTAACATTGTTAGGACACATACCAGAGCCACTATTGCATATTTTAAGGGTATTGATTGTCATGCTTTTTTGATTATTAAACAACAATAATACTAAAGAGTGTGATCTCCTTATTAAAAAATCTTTCTAAAAAATGTACCAAATGTAAGTTTTTGTTACGCTCACACTGTCATTTCTTTATGTGCTGTCCCATTTATGTGCATTCATTCTGATAGGAGGAGTCCAACCTCAACGCACTCAGTGTGCACTTGGAATCGTGACTGTGTTTCTGTCGTTAAAAACCCATTTTCCAGTAAGACTGACTTTCTTTTTACTATATATATATATATATATATATATATATATATATATACAGTGGCCACCATAAGTATTGGAAAAGTAATGACAAAATTGCTTTGTCTGCTGTGGAGTGGAGACATCTGCAAATATGATTAAAAGATGAAAACTACAGAATGTCACATTTGTTTTATTAGCTGTTTCAACACTTTGTATTTGTTTTACCAAATAAAAAGCACTTTTAGAGTTTCATTCCCTAATCTGATGTGAGCATAAGTA
>NW_015522912.1:0-1412 GCF_001515645.1 Sinocyclocheilus grahami
TTAAGTTAAACAAAAAAAGTAGGTTATAAAGGTCCATTAGCGGGATATAGGGTTAGATTGATCACATGCATTCATATAAGACATCTGAAAAGATATGCCTTTAAGAGTTCATTTACTTCATTTGGTCTCTTGCATAATTTCCTTGGCAGGAGATGTTGTTATTGACAGCTACTTAGTCAATCCACTTAAAAATGCATCTGCAATTAGCTGTCTTTTAATTGGTTCTGGTCCTCCATTGATTCTATGTCCTTCCAAACTTCTTTTTTAATTGAATGAGGTCACCTTATGAGTAAAAAGATAATCATGTCTGTATCCCCAAGCTAAAGAAATACTTGCACATTTCCATTCCGGGGGCTTTTGATAATTATGATGATGATGATTTAAAAAGACAGCGCTGCTCTGGTGGGACCAAGAGCTGTATTGTTTTGAAGGGGTTATTTTATATATTACAGGAGATCCTTGCTTAGCTGCAGATCCATGTTCACTAAACTTATTGTAAAACTTTGAAATTATTAATTAATTCCTCATGGACATCACAGCTCACTTCATTTGCTTTTGTATGTTATGTTGGCTTGAAAGGTGACAGTTGTAAAGTAACACATTCACACAACTTCAGGACCACAACAATCACATTCTTTGTTATTGATTTTCTATGGTATCAGTAGCATTTAATAGGATTTTTATTTCAAAACATCTCTAGTCATGGATGATGGAAAGGAATTGCATATATTGAGTTAAAGATTTAATGCTACATCAGTCGATTTTGAACAATTTGAGGAAAATGTGCATCATTTTAAAAAGTTACAATGGCTGGATAGACAAGGTGCAATTGCATATTTTTGCCAGTGCTTAGGTAATTTTTTTATCAATTCAACTCCAAGGTTTAATACTGTTCATTTATATAATTCAATGACAAGAAAGTGTATTGCAATGAAACATGCTATAGATAGAGTAAGATTTGTATATATATATAAGCTATATAAACTATACATAAAAAGTTTATATATAAACTATACAGGAAGTGGTCTGCACCAGCTGAGCATCACTGTAATATCTCATGTCACCACGAGAAGCATTTTAAAACTCAATCAATCAAATCAAAGATGTGCTAAAAGTATTGTTCACACTGATCTAATACAGTAAGGCAGGATTGGGGCTCTTGAGAAAACATTCACCTGTGACAGGATAAAACCTGGAGTAACAAGAGGAGGCGGGATGTGCGGCTGGTGTTGGGAGAAGAAAAGGAGTAAACAGACACTGGTGAAATAGAACAAATGGCCCCTGAATGATGGTTTCATTACCACTGTCTGGTCTCTGGACTCCTCTCAGCATTTTAACTTCCTCCCTTTGCCTCTTTCTCTCATTTTTGTATTTTTATTTTAGCCATTCCAGTGAGTGATTTGATTGTTCTA
>NW_015522913.1:0-1412 GCF_001515645.1 Sinocyclocheilus grahami
AGGCACAGCAGCTATAAAGGTATCCAAGAAGTTCTTGTAATAATTGTGTTAGTCCTTAAAGAGTAGAACAGATTACATTGTCTCTTAGAAACAGATGTGAACATTGTTTGCTGCATTATTGTGGGTGTTAAAAGTGAGTCTTGGTTGCATGCTGTATAACTAACGCAGACACTGTCTCAAATCACCACCGTTTTTCTCATACACAGAAATGCTTGAACTAAGGGTGCTGTCCACATTTGTCTAGTTACCAATGTCCCAGTAATAACAAGGATACAAATAGACCAGACTTTTTTCAAACTAACAACACACTGAGACTCTTCAGTCAAGTCAAGAACATGTTCTTATGATGGTCCTCATAAAACAGGGTCCTCGTAACACAGGTGTAAACATACACACAATGTGACATCAAGAACATGTTCTTATGATGGTCCTCATAAAACAGGGTCCTCGTAACACAGGTGTAAACATACACACAATGTGACATCAAGAACATGTTCTTATGATGGTCCTCATAAAACAGGGTCCTCGTAACACAGGTGTAAACATACACACAATGTGACATCAAGAACATGTTCTTATGATGGTCCTCATAAAACAGGGTCCTCGTAACACAGGTGTAAACATACACACAATGTGACATCAAGAACATGTTCTTATGATGGTCCTCATAAAACAGGGTCCTCGTAACACAGGTGTAAACATACACACAATGTGACATCAAGAACATGTTCTTATGATGGTCCTCATAAAACAGGGTCCTCGTAACACAGGTGTAAACATACACACAATGTGACATCAAGAACATGTTCTTATGATGGTCCTCATAAAACAGGGTCCTCGTAACACAGGTGTAAACATACACACAATGTGACATCAAGAACATGTTCTTATGATGGTCCTCATAAAACAGGGTCCTCGTAACACAGGTGTAAACATACACACAACCTGACATATACTGGAATGAACATGCATGTAATATAATACATAAGAAGTCATGAACATTATCTTGGGTAACACTTAAATATTGAAATACTGATTTGAAGTGTTGTAATATTACTTGTAAATTACATTGATAAAATATAAGCAAGATAAAATAATTTAATATATGTTTTAAATCAGTATTTTATGCACATATTTATTGTCTCAATCAATGTTACAAATGTCTAATTTTATGTTTTCTAGACTCTTAGTGTGGTTGAACCATCCACTCTTGAAGTCAACACTCTGTCTCAGTCAGAAGTCAGAGACGTAGAGAAGGTATTGTGTTTTATTTATTTTTGTGGCATCATACCTGAATTTGTTCTGGCCTTATCTGCCTTCTTTTGCTTGGGTATCTCATTCATAACATAATAATTATTTTATTATTTATTTTTTTATTTCATGTTTTCAGCTGACAGTTGTCAGTGATCAGT
>NW_015522914.1:0-1412 GCF_001515645.1 Sinocyclocheilus grahami
CTTCTATGGCATCGTGAAGCACCTTTATTTTTAAGAGTGTAAATACAGTAGCCAAATATAAAACATTTGACCAATAGTAATCAGTGCAGTAGTTTGTACATTCTGTACTGTAGTAAAAATCCATGAGCGTAAAACAAGAGATTATCAAACAATGTATGTTAAGAGGATTTTTAAGGCAAAAAGGATTATTTTGACTTTTGGGCCAATTCATGTGGCTCTAATATGGTGATATTTATGTTCTTGATGGCAAGTTGTATAAAGTCAGTGTTAAAATACGTTAGTGGGAGAATTCAGCTCAAATGAATTCACTCAACATCATGTTGCTTTAATCTACATGACTTTCTTTCATCTTCAGACCACAAAAGAAGATATTTTGAACAACATTGTGGTCTAAACAACATTGGACCCCACTGACTTCCATTATATGCTCAAAAATCACACCATATTTTAAAATATCTTCTTTTGTGTTCCAGAGAATAATTAAAGTCATACAGGTTTGGAACGCCTCTGTTATGTTAGCAATTAAAACATGGCCGTTTCTGACATAATTCATCCTTATTCTGACTGTGGCAATAAAACATTTATGAAATAGTCTGATTGTGCTCTGTAATACAGACAGAGACTAATA
This sequence comes from Sinocyclocheilus grahami, assembly GCF_001515645.1. NCBI lineage: Eukaryota > Metazoa > Chordata > Actinopteri > Cypriniformes > Cyprinidae > Sinocyclocheilus > Sinocyclocheilus grahami. Next base: position 629 of record NW_015522914.1, read on the forward strand.
CGATCCCACCGAGCTCTCCTATTGGCTGTTGCAGCACCTCTAGATCAGTGCCGCTGTGTTTTGTGATGCTAATGAGGAAGCTCATTTAGATTCAGGCACCTGCCATCTTGATTTGTCAAAGCGTGTGCCGCCCCCTGTCATCTCACCCCTCCCCCAGTCACCAGACGCCTCCCTTTGTCCACCGGAGATGGACACGAGTGAACAAAAGCCTGCACGTGTTCCAAGCAACGAGGGTAAAAAGCACACACCCCCTAAACACTTCATGCTCCGTATCTGTAATGTCACACCTTCAGGGTTGGCGGTTATTTTGGTTAGTGGGTCATTCATAAACAAGGTGGACGTTTAGTCAGTGGTTCGTCATGGAAGCTGTAGAGCAATGTTTATGACGAGAAACACAGATGAATTGTCGTTTTCATAAAGACATCTTTTTTTAACAGATATCATATGATATACTCAAACGCAGAGGGGATCGAGCTTTTTCAGTGGTTGGGCCGCGGTTGTGAAATAACCTGCCTTTAGAGATTAGATTAGCGCCTTCTCTGACCACTTTTAAGTCTCTCCAAAACCATATGTTTTCCCTGACTTATAAATAATCTTCTATTATGGTCTTTGCCTGTTATTTTATTTTCAAAATGTATATACTCTGTTCCCCTGGTCTTATTGTAGAAATATGTTATTGTAGAAAAATTACAGTAGTAATTTTGTTTTATTTAAATCAGTATAGAACTATAAATGTAAATGTGTGTGTGTACCTGTTTTTCTATTCTGATGGGGACTTAAACCT
>NW_015522915.1:0-1412 GCF_001515645.1 Sinocyclocheilus grahami
TGTGTTTAGTTTCTATTCTAATTCTGTACAGTGCCCAGAACTTTTGCTTTCTAAGAGCTTTAAAAGTAGTTTTGCTTGCTAAGCAGTAAAGCAGCTATTTTTCTGGTGAGCCATTTTCCCATGCTTGCCCACACTTGTCTTGTACAGCAAGTGTGTTCAAAACATGTACAAACAACATGTTTCCATGACTTTGATGTATGATTTGGAGTCCTTAGTAAGGCAGGGACCCTCCTTTGTCTTTCTTCATCTCCCTAAAATGTTCTCAGATAGCAGCAGGCTATATTCATTTGTAGACATGATGCTATAGTATAGAGAATACTTTGTGCCTTTTTTTTAATTTACTGAACACTCATCCCATTGTCCATACTTCTCCTGTTTTCTATCTGGCTCTTTTCCCAGAAGCACCATAGAAACCTTGAGTATCCATATCACATGACATCATTTTGAGACATTTAAGGTATTCTTGGTATTTGGCCTTTCACATATTCAATTTCACTTGGGTCCTAACGTTCATAAATGCCCCCAAATTCTCATTCAGGCCAAACATCACAAACAAGAAAACATAATGGATAAGATTCAGGGAACTGCATTAGTGTTTACCATGTTCATTTGCAAGCTTTTAATGAGTCACTGTAAGAATCATGTTTTAATGTATTTTTAATTATTAGAACTTGAAAAAACAAGCAACAAAAAATAGCAGCACGTCGTTGACATATATGTTGATTGCCATACACTTAATGTTTCAACATAAAGCAACTGTTGTAGCTGTTCAAAAATGTGACAATACCTTGTTTTTTATAATCGGTAACAGAAAACACTTTAGTGCCAGCTCAGGAGCTGGAGAGATGGATAATGAATGAAATGTGTTGCTGCATATTGATCGTGTGGAATGTACTTGGCAAACAAGAGGCTGCAGTACATGAAGAGACACTATTCATTGTGTTGATTTAATACCTAAGAGAGATTACTCTCAGATTACTCATTAATTATGGGCTATTTGACCAGGTATCCAACTATAGGCCTACCACCCCAAATTGCATTGGGACCCCAAAACCTTTGGTCTGGGTCTGTTAATTACAGTTGTCAAATGCCGATTTGATTTTTAACAAAGTCTTTGTGATAAGGCTATTTTGTTATGTTGAGAAACGTGTTCATAGAATTTGTAAGTAGTGCATTTATCACATTGATTGTATTTATAATCTGATTGTCTACGTTTTTAGAACACGATTTCAAAATTAAAGCCAAGTGTATTTGAGGTCCTTTATGAAACATTTGAGGTTGATCTTTTTTTAATGAGTAGAGGTGTACTGTTTTTGGAGAGAGACGTACTATGAAACTGGGTCTCCAAACACCGTCTGACAGCTCGTGATTTTGTGTGGCTCTGGTACTGCTGACCTCAGCGTACACACACA
>NW_015522916.1:0-1411 GCF_001515645.1 Sinocyclocheilus grahami
ATGTAATCAATTAAATGCTATATTGGTGAACAGAATAAAAAAAAACAAACAAACATCTGCATCTTGACTTGAGTGTGTTTATATATATATATATATATATATATATATATAGATAGATAGATAGATAGATAGATAGATATAAATGTAAAATTGTTTCTCTCTCTTTACAGGTTGCACTATACATTCATTGCAAAAAAAAAACTATTATAATAATTCACAGTGTTCTGGAATGTGCACAGTACACAGTAGTGATTGGATTCATTATTTAATTTGGTTATCGGGTGTCCTTTTGAAGTGTCTTTTTTAGAAATCAACAAAATTGTTTATTACTTTGGATATTTCTATCTGTTTACATTTTTCTTAAATGTTTTTGTTAACTTTAACTGTTTAGCATTAAATTAAACTGGGATTTTTGCTGCTATTGTTGGATGTGGCATAGTCCTGCCTAGAAAATTTTCCACCAGGTGCCACTGGTTGCTCAAAACATGCAGTAGCAGATTATAGTGCACATGTGATACATAGCACAGTATGAAATCATTGGATGGCTGTGTGAGGCCACTTTTCACCACTAGAGAGCGAAGTTCATCCATACCTTCAGTATGATTCAAGATTTTTGTGTGAAACAATGTGAAGTGCAATGTCTTAAATAGATCCCTTTTTTGTGAAAATAATACTATGATTGGCTCTCATATATTGTCTCTGCATAGGGAACTCTGAAGAAAGTATTTTAATAAAAATATATAAGTGGAAGTATAAAATGCAGAAAACGTGTTTGTGGCTATAAACGGTAAATAACCTGCAGATAAATTGCTGTGTAAAAGGCATGAAAAGTTGTTTCCTTTTTCACCATATGAAGGCATATAGATATTAGAACATTATTTGGGTAGTAGTGGGTGATAGACCTTAACAAATAACATTTAAAATGGACCTTTAAACCTTTTATTCAACAAAACATGTTTGGAAATTAATTTGTCATCTTTAGAAAAGATAATAGTACACTCCTACATTTAGTACCTGGTATTACCTCCTTCATTAGCTTCCTAGGCATTTCTTATAACTATCTCTAAGTCTCTAGTAGGCCTGACATATCTGTGCTTTTCAATAAAGCTTCTATTTACACTATTACTGTTTTAACTCTATATGTAATCAATTAAATGCTATATTGGTGAACAGAATAAAAAAAAAAAACTAAGAATAATTCTAAAATTGCAGCATGGGGAGAGAAAGGCAAAAGTAGGCAACGGCAGTCTCTAAAGAATTAATAACCTTAAAGTTTTAATCGATAGTCTTAAAGTAAATGCCCATGTATGTACCAACCTTCTGGTGCTCTTCACGTGGCAGTCAAAAATGACAGAAATAACTATATTTTTTTTATGTTTTGTTCAGTGAAATTAATGTACTATATATTTGT
>NW_015522917.1:0-1411 GCF_001515645.1 Sinocyclocheilus grahami
ACATTATATCAGACTCAATGTTAAGAACTAAAGGAAGGATTGTTAATCATCTTACCTGGAATTTTAGGTGGCGCTCCTCTGTCGCCATAACCTGTAGTTGAACAGTCACATATTTCAAAATATGGTCTAAAAATCATACATTTTTCATAGATTTTGAAACTCACGGAACATATTACATTTCCGTAACACTCACCAAGCTCAGAGGGAATAACCAGCTTCCTCTTCTCACCCTCACACATCCTAAGAGTTAAGAGAAGGAACATCATATGCTAAATAGTCTTTTTATAAATCGAGACATCAAAGATATGACAGGAAATCAAGGGTAAAGTAAAAAGGAATATGATGTCAAACTTGAACCCTATCACACTCTAGACAGTTTGCAGACCCCTTGGCCACAGCATCAACACATGCTAATATATCTAACAGAGTTTCACAATGGCTCTTAAATCTAATCTTTATTAGACTAATGTTAGGTTCATCTCTTTAAATCCTAATCCTGAATGATGTATGACACAGAATCTCAGATTATCTAGATGCCGCTCACCCCAACAAACCCTGATCCCAGCCCTTGATGACCTGTCCCGTGCCAAGAGTGAAGGTGAAGGGCTGATTCCTTGGTATACTGCTGTCAAATTCTGTCCCATCCTCCAATTTCCCCTGCAGATAAAAACAGACAGTTAGAAGTCGAATTTTTTTTGCCATGAATAACTGAACAGTGAACACTTACAGTGTAGTGCATGTTCAACACGTCTCCCTTTCGGGACTTTATAGGACAGTTGTCCACTCTTTTCTTGATTCCAATCTGCAGTTTTTTCTTTTCAGCCCCTTGCACAAGAGCCATGGGGATGGACATCAGAGTGACAGCTAATACCAAATTCAGTCTCATGTCTGTGGAAAAAAGAAACATCAGAGCTCAGAAATGACATGAAGGATATTAAACTCGGACCACAATACAGTGCTCATCTCTGCGCATGCGTATGTTCTGCAAACAAAAGTACACGTTATCATTTCATAAATGCAGTAATTTCCTGTTAGAAGCAGAAGCCTTCTAAATTAGCTTACACTAATCTATACGATGCATTTTAACTAGCAAAACACTTCCCTAATCACAGCAGTTGTAGCGTGCTGGATTTATTTTAGAGGAAGTTATTTGAAAGACGGTTTTCGGCTGATTCATGTTTATTAGGAAAATTCGCTCACTGTATCGTGTGCTACAGATTTAGCCGTCTACAAATAGAGACGCCTGGGATAATTCTCTATTGTAGTCATTTGAATGCTTAACTGGTAGATAAAAATGCAATTACCTGTAATAAGAATAATCCACTCGTCCCTGCTGAATCTCACAATCAGTCCTTCATCCGGAAGTGACGTCAGCAGGCCAGGATTGCTTCCCATTAGCTTTACAAAATTC
>NW_015522918.1:0-1410 GCF_001515645.1 Sinocyclocheilus grahami
TAATACATTGCTTCTTGGACGTTTTACAGCCTTTTCTCAGCACTTTCAAGTGAAATGTCCAGTATTGTTGCTAAAAATATGTTCGGTTTTAATTTGAAACAGATGAACGTGAATCTGGCAGTGTTTTATTTTTTGTATTACGGATCGTGCAGCATCATTTGTGCAAAAAAGGATTAAAAGTTGTTGGTGTTTTACTATCTCTAGTGTTCATTTCAGCTGGGAACTGTAGTAAATTGAATGTATTGTACATTTTTTGCAGTTAAAATAATACCTATAAAATATAGGTAGAGGCACCTTTTCCCAGTAGGTTGTATCGCTCATATTTTTGGCTCTATTTTTATGTTTTGACATGAAAAACGTTTTACTTTGTTATCATTATCTCTCAATTTCCTTATTTATTTTTTACTCTGAAAAGGGCTTTCATTGGAAGGTGTCTGTGCTAATGTTGTACAACATAAGCTAAGATATATACATGAATGAATAAATAAATGAATATGTTCAAGAATGAGTGAATATGAATGTAAGAACCTGGTTGCTCAACAGTCACTGATTAATGGATTTCAGTGGGTTGTATGTGGTTTTGGGTTTGGATGATCTTTGTTTCACTCACCTCTCTTTGAGATTCCCACTAAATCACCTTCACGTTTCCTAGTATGTTCTGGCCAGGTCAGTGTTCCTGAAATGTACTTCATGTAATAACCGAGAGTTTTAAAATGCATTATCGTCAGTCAGAGCTGGATTTAATGTCCACCTGATCCTCTCTGTGGCCTTTTCATCTTCATAAGTCTTTCTAGCTTATTTTGTGGGCTAAATCTGCTGAGTGTGAAGGTTTTTTGAAGTGTTCTCCTAACTCCTGTTTTAGACAGTGTTCCAAAGTTCAGACAAACACAGGCGCCATTCTTTTGAAGCTGTGTTTTGAAGAGAGCTGGCAGGCAGACTGGAACACCAGCCTTGACCAAGCGGACAGGTGGAGGAGTGGCTAGCTTGAGTTCATTTGGATTAAGCGTTTGGCCCCGCAGTGGAGGCATTTTCATGGTACTATAATATCCCACACAATTATTCATGGAGCTTTAATGTTTCCGTGCGAAACGCAGAAAGCACGCAGACCTGGTGAGGTTGTAGGTACAGCCGTTCTCTTGACAAAAGAGATGTGGAGCTATTTCGGTCTCGCTGTTTTTGGAGCGAAATTCTTCTTTTTCATAACATGATCTTGAGAAGTGTGTGTAGGCTTATTTCAACTGATACAGACCCAGGGTTAAAACAACTAGCCTAGATTTCCATCTTTAACACTTTAGAATTAGAACTTTAATAATAGAAATGTAATATTTATTCTTGTGATGGCAAAGCTTCATTTTCAGCATCATCACTCCAGTCTTCAGTGTCACATGACCCTTCACAAATCATTCTAAT
>NW_015522919.1:0-1410 GCF_001515645.1 Sinocyclocheilus grahami
TGAACTATTCCTTTAATACTTTGTTCAATGCACTATATAAGACTAAAGCTATATGTATCTTGGAGACACAGAGCTCTGATAACTAAAACTAAGTTACAGTGTAACTCCCTGTATTTTTTCATTTAAAGTCTGACTGAAGGTTAATATGTATTCTTGAAGTGGCACAAGCACAGAGAAGTTCTCGTCAGGACCAGCCCATGTGTGACACATTCATCAGCTTGCTGCTAAAATGATTTCATGGACAGAGGTGTGGGTTATCGGCACAGTCATCTCGCCTGTATCAGTGCCTGGGAATTGAATTTTAGAAATCATATACCCTTTTTGATCGACTTTAATCCATGCTGTTGGTTGATGATCGGTATGGGAGAAGACACGGACATGTGTAGCGTATGGTTTTCACTCACAATTAATCTATTCATGCATCATTGCTTCTTATTTGCTTAACTCGACATAGTGTCATCCCCTTGTCAGTTTTCACCATGAACATGTGCATCATATAAAGAAACAGCCACAGTGACTCATAAACTGTGTTGGCTGCATCACGACGAGGCCCGCCGTTGAACACTGAAGTATGATTCTGAGACTGATGCATCATGGGCCAATTACATAAGTCACTCTACATTCCTCTCAGTTGTAAAGGAATGTTTTGCATTCAAAATTTAAGCTCTATGATATGCTGTCATTTACCTAGACAGTATTTTCTACTCATCCCACAGTACTGCATTGAAGTCTACAGTGCATATGTTTTTTGAGATGTAAAGTAATCTAAATGGATGTAAAGCAATCTAAATGGTCCTTCTAGTTACTTTAGTTTTGGTTATGCACTACCTAGAAAGAGTTATAGCATTTCAATGGCAGTCTTGACTGGCACATGTGACCCCAGAAATATGTGACCTGCATGTTGCCTGTTTGACTCATAGGCGCTCAGTTCCAGAAGCATTCGTCATGTGACAAATTAGTCTGTAGTCACATGAAAATGATGAGCACACACAGTACAAAGTCCTGCAAAAACGGGCACTTGCAAAACATCAACTATAATATATAGTGAAATGTTAATGACTTCTATTTGCTTACAAATAAAATGGATTCCATCAGAATACATGCATGGATGCTTTTGAATGGCCATCAAGGGATGAAACAGACTTTCACAGCATAATGGTGTAGTTATGACATCTACCAGCAGGGGACCATGCTATCTGTCTAAGTGGACTATGCTGACCTGCCACATTGTGATCCCTTATGTAAAACAATCTGTTTCACTTGTAAAAGTTAACTTTGTGTAACAGCTGTTGTGAAAATGAAGTGTGCTTAATTGCATTGAAGGTGCTTGCACTTGTAGTGTACTTCACATCTCAAAAGTGTTTATGTATATGTGTGCGTGTGTGTGTGTGTGTGTGTGTGTGTGTGTGT
>NW_015522920.1:0-1410 GCF_001515645.1 Sinocyclocheilus grahami
CCCATTTCAATGAACATTTCATATGTGCTGTCACACACCTTCAAAGCAAACACATCACATGACGTAGTATCCGTCTGAAGTGGGTGAGTTGGATTTTGACACACACAGTGTGAAACTGGAACTCCTTTTTTTCTCATCATTGCTCTACAAACAGATTTTTTCCCCTTCTTTCTATCATACACACCTTCCCAAAAACACTACATCAGACTGTGGTGAATTGAATACCTTGTTGTTTGCAAACACCTTTTCTTCTTGATGTCAGGCTCTCCAAGTGGGTCAAGCAGAATGTTTTTTTTTTAGATGGGTATATAGCCTAGGTAATAAGATTCCCAGACATCACAAAAAGGGAATATTAGTGGACAATCAAAATGTTAAGGGATAAGGGAAAGCTCAAAGAAAACTATTCTCAATCATAAACTCTTACAACTAAAAACCAATGGTGACGCTCATTTACAATGCCTACTATGACCTCATAGTTTGCTGGGTCCACCTGGAAATAAAAAGAAACCAAAAATGTATTATCTACACATTGCTAAACAAAGCATCCAAGGCCTTTTGTACCGAAAACACAAATTAATTTTGCACATGGCCCCAAAATTTTTTTTTTTATAAAAGTTAATAAAAAGTATTAATACAACAGACCTTGAGTCCCTGATATTTTCCATTCCCCATGGCTGTTATAGCAAATGTGTCCATATGGAAGGCTTTCTCTGGTGAGGTCAAGTTGTGCTGGCTCACCTTCAGTGTCAGATACGCATTTATTACCTTGGAAAACATTGGAAAATGAAACATTAATTCAAATTTATAAACTACATGAAAGCCTTACCTATCAGACAAAAAACAAACAAACACATCAATAAAATATATACCTCACTCTCCAACTCCTTCCCAGGGCCAATCTGTAAAATATCTTGATAAAACAGTTTATAGGGTCCCACTTTGGACACCAGTACATGGCTGTTATTTCCAGCCCAGGCACTTTTGATACCTACAGAAAAAAAAGGGAAAAACTATAAAAAGAAAAAAAACAACAACAAAAAAAAAACACACCAGACCAATATTACAATTCTGACCAACATTAATTGATTTCATTAGTGATTTTTAGCTGTGTATGGGGAGGGGTGAGGGTATATAAGTGGTTTTATAAGAGTTTTTTCGGTCCAATTTTCACATCATAGTTCAGAGGCATTAGTTCGGGCCTGTTTTAGGCTTCCCCTTTATTTTTATATTTTAGACATCCATCAATTAGTGATGAAAAATGTGCGGCTCTGGTGGAAACAACACGAGAGCGTGCTCCCGCAACGACGGTGTTTAGTGTCCCAGAGCAGCAGCAGCATGAAGAGTTCTGCGTTCAAACACGCGATGGGCTTAAGCTTGCAGAAAAGCACCGGCAAAAGTAATTACCATAAA
>NW_015522921.1:0-1409 GCF_001515645.1 Sinocyclocheilus grahami
TAATTTTATGGGGCTACGAGAAAACAAAAATAATGACTTGATTCTACAATTCTTCTCTTCCGTGTCAGTCTCCTCTGCCATTCATGAGAGTACCATGATGCATAAAATGAGAAATGTTGCCTTGGCAATTAGCTGACATAGTTTTTTTTTGGTTTTATGGTTTTAGTTCACTATAATAACCCTGGTATGATCAGTAACTCACTGTGAGTATGTGAGACAACAGACACTTAAATGTCAGCTGTATCGCAGCACCATATTAATGAAGGCATTATGTCTTATTTCAAGGTTCACATGTGCAGAGCAAAAGTGTCGTCCCGCTCTTGTCTCTTTTACAACAATGTTGATGGTATGAGACTCACCTTGGTGACATTTCAATAGATATTTGTGATTTTTCACAAATTTCTTATAAACAGAAATTGTTGACTGTTTCTTTTTGATTTTTTGTTCTTTTTAGAGAAAAGCACTGACAAAGAAATCATGAATTCTATCCTGGATGTGGAGGATCTTGTAAAAACAGGCAAAAAGCAAAGGTGAGACACTGCATGCTGTTTCATGGCCTTCACCACAGCACTGAAAGAATTAGTGGCGTTTAAAACTATTTTTAAATTTGCAGATGTTTCCAATGTGAGTCTTTTGGTTTTGATCAGATTGTTTGTTCCCGTAGAGTTTGTCCATACTACCTGTCACGCACACTTAAACAACACGCTGACGTCATCTTCATGCCATACAACTACCTGCTTGATCCGAAGGTGAGGCATTTATCCTGACAATATCAATACACTACTATTAAAAAAAAATCATGATTTTTGTTTTATATTTTTGAAAGAAGTCTCTTATAACCAAGGCTGCATTTATTTGATTGAATTATTCTCTGTTTTTATTTTATGTGTATTCTTCTGGGATAGACATGTTTGATTTTATTCTAAATTCAGATTTTTGCTGATTCACAGAGTCGAAGAGCACACAACATAGAGCTTAAAGGAGCTGTGGTTATTTTTGATGAGGCTCATAATGTTGTAAGTATCTTGATGTCATTTGAAACCTCATAATCATTCAGAAAATGAAATTATGCAGTTCTTGTGTTTTATGTATTGATGATCTGTTTGTGAATGTTTGTCTACATTTTTAGGAGAAGATGTGTGAAGAGTCCACCTCATTTGACCTCACCCCTTACGACCTGATTTCTGCCATTGAGGCCGCGGATCGACTGCTGCGGGAACAGGCCTCAGACATCAGCAAAGCAGATTCTACTGAAGATTTTAATGTTGAATCGCTGAACTCTGGTTAGTTTACATTTGTCAAGATTTTTTAGATTTAAGATATTTATTAATATTTAATACATTTATTTAAAACTTAAAATATTGTTTTATATATATTATATATATATATATTTATATATATATATATAT
>NW_015522922.1:0-1409 GCF_001515645.1 Sinocyclocheilus grahami
TCGCTAAAATTTGTTACATTTATTCTTAAAACAACATCAACTATTTGTCAGGAAAAATAAACCGTGTCTCTGAAAAAAAAACTTTTCTTATGCAGTTTTGCTTCTCAAGTAAATGCATCTTGTTTTAAGTCAGAAATATTCCTTGTGTAAAGCGACAGAAATCCAGTGTTTTCTACAGTGTTTTATTCTTCTTCTCAGATATGTGTCACCAAGATGTCCACTCGCAGCTGCCAGGGATCGGACTCGCTCATCAAGCCCCTGGACACTATCCCTGAGGACAGAAAGGTGCAGCGGACGCAGAGTGGCTTCGACCCCTTCGAGAAGCCGGCTGGCCAGGTGAAGCGCGTGCACTCGGAGAACAACGCTTGCATCAACGCCAAGAGCTCGTCCTCCGGGAAAGAGTCGCCCAAACTCCGCCGTCACTCCAGCCCCAGCTCCGTGAGTGTCTCCCTCGTTAATTAGAGTTTATGACTGCATGCCTAATTTGACACTCTGATCGTTTGCTTGTAGATATTGATGAGAGCTTCATTAGCTGCTTATTTTATTTGGGTTTGTTTTTATTATAATAGTCATTAGACATATCCTGGTGAGCTGTGTATCGACTACATTAGGGTTTCCAAAAAAGAATAGTCTGCTGAACCCCTTTCAGATGGAATATTTCCTCAGGATTTCAGTATATTAACAGCACATTCACGATCATGGTTTTCTGATGTTAACGGTCACATGACATGCAGGTATACAATTAAAAGATCTTTTTTTAATAAGCTTTACATTTGGAAGTGTTTCTATTTATTTATTTATTCTAATTTTACATGATGATTTTATTCATTTTTTAGTAAGTTATATTTTATTTTGAATTTTTATTTTAAAATTTTTTTTACATTTATGTTTTTTTTTTGTTTTTTTTAGTAAGTGTTTTTAGTTTTTTTTTTAAATGTAACTTTTTTACTTGTACTTTTTGTTTTAATGATTTTATTCATCTTTAGTACTATTGTTTTTTTTATTGATTTATTTTAATTTTATATTTATTTTTTAGTTTTTAGTGTTTTTCATTTTTGTTTTAAAAAGCTTCATTTTAATTTGTAATCATTTTATTCATTTTTATTCATATTAAGTTTTTAATTTAATTAGATTTTTTATTTCACTTTGATTTTATTCATTTTTAGTATGTTTTATTTAGATTTTTTAATTTTAAAATTATTTTAATTTTACTTAATGATTTTATTAGGTTTTAGTAAGTTTATTTAGATTTTTTTTATTTCTAAATTATTTGTTTAAACTTTACATTATTTTATTAATTAGCTATTTTTTTAAACACCACTTTGCATACAGTATTTTGTATAATTACTATATTTATTTCAGTTTAACACTCACTCACACACACACACACACACACACACACACACACA
>NW_015522923.1:0-1409 GCF_001515645.1 Sinocyclocheilus grahami
TTTTTTACAACATTCAAAAATTCTCAAAACAAGTAAAATATGTAAATAATCTAGCAAAGTAAGATCCTTGGAAAGGGATTGTTCATTTGTAAGTCGGGTTTCCCCCCCTCTTTTATATACATATATATATTTTTAATTTTAAAGATATATTGTTCCTGGATTCTCTGAGCCATATTACCTCTTAACACCACTTATCCCTAATGTGGGGAAAGTTGTCATTAGACCACTTATTTTTATATATATACTCGTGTATATAATTAACAATTTTTGCCTATCTTTGCCTAGAAGATAACTTAAGTGAAAATTGGCACAATATGCTTAGTAATTATAATGTTGGTACATTTTAGAACTGATGCCTAGGTGAACAACCATTTCTGTTAAATGGGGCGGTAATTTCAAAATGACCAACTGATCAGCCTGGCCAGTATTTCAGTCTGTCACGAGTGTATGTCATTGGTCAAGTAACATATAGGCTTTACCTGAATGAGCTGGAGTTTCTCTTTAATCTGTTGCTCATTTTTAGCAGCCTCCACCGTGTCGTGCCCCAGTCTATTCACCTCACTCTCAGTTCGGCTGATGGCTTTCATGACGCGGACCAGCCTGGCCTCTGTGCTCTGGTGCATATGGTGCAGGGTTTCAGTGAACTGCAGCACGCCGTACATCAGGATGTTCATGTCATCCATGGAGGCCAGCTTTTCCCCAGCATGGTCAGACTTCAGCGGATATGGGGAGACCCTGTTCGCACACAGAGCTGCAAACAGCACACACAAAGCTGCCTGCATCCTGTCCTCTTCATATAAAACAAACGGTGACTGCCGCAGGTGTGAGAAATGTGCACACTTTGCAACATTCTGCTGCTTTTATAAGCAGTGACGGTGTGTGTTGGACATTGGGAAATCAGCTGAGACACTGGCCTATCAGAGATATGCTTACAGCTGTGTGTAAGAGAGAGACCTTGACTTATGTTGGTCATACAGATGTTTAGTGGTATTGAACCTGGGACGTGCTTAGCAGTCTGTCTGCCAATGCACTCTTCTCCTTTAACCTCAAAGGTACTCATTAGTTATGTCAAGATCATATTTAGCGTCACAGGAGGTCTGAGAGATAGAGACCTGTATGTTCACGCTGCTGCCACCTGTTCAGTGTTAAGAATTTGCAATGCCTTTCATGTCTGTTTATATCACTGTTCCTAAAACATGCAGATGAACGACAAGATGTGTGTCACGGCGCTCCTTTTGTTTAGAATAGAGTAGTCAAAAATGTTAATAGAATTAATGACATGATAGTAATCTCATATGTAATATTTTCTGAGAAAAGCCCCCAAATGAAAATAATTCAAGACGTGATTGTGGCAGATGGAAGCATTGATCCTTTCTCTCTATTTCTGTCTAGACTTGTTTACATAAGTA
>NW_015522924.1:0-1409 GCF_001515645.1 Sinocyclocheilus grahami
ACGCAACTATTTGATGTTACTAAATGCCAGTGTAATGTCAGTTCATTTTTTTAAAGGGCAAAGATTAGTGTCAACAGCTCAAAATTGGCACATGTAATGCCGTATGATTCTGACCATTATATTTAATTTGTTTTATTCTGAAATGTTGTCTATACTTGCAGTTCATAACAATGGTATATTTTCTGGGTGTAGCCTGGAAACTAATCATACTTTTTTCAGTTTTGATATTTGCATATCAATTGTGTTTGTATGGTTTTGTTGCCATCTTCATTTAACTCTTTTGTAGTTTAGTAAACCTTTATTTAGGGGTAAATTACAACATTAACAACAATAATTGAAATCAACTGTTACTAACATTCTAATTTAGAGCAAAATTATTTTTCAGATTTTATGTACAAGCTTTTAAGCTTTTAGTTAATAGGATATTATAAAGCTGGAAAAATGAAGGGAGAGAGGAAGTGAATGGGAATGACTGGGCTCAGATTTGAACCTGCATTCCCACGAGTCCTCCATTTATATGTTACTGTGTCCTCTTTACTGCGCCACATATCTGATGTGTTGTTTAGTCTGGTTCCAAACCCCGTAACCAAATCTAGTTTGCTGGTATACTTGAACACAGCTATTTTTGGAGAGCATAATGACTTATTCTCAGGAAGACACACTTGCAAGAATGAATATGTGTAATCAGTATCTATGATGGAAAATATTACTGCCATCGTTTGTGAAAAATACTTCAGGTCAAGTAGTTACCTCACACTCACGTAGAGTTTCTACATACTCTGTGAAGTTACTATTACTCCATTTCCTGTGACATTATGTTCTCTTTAAACCAGTTTATGTTTGGGGACCTGGATTAATTATTATAATTAAATTTTACTGAGCATGATGCATCATCAGTCCTCTTTTCTTCTCTTCCTCTATCTCTCAGAGTGGGAGAAATAGTCACACACATTAGGATTCAGAACACGGGTGATTATTACGACCTGTACGGTGGGGAGAAGTTTGCGACTTTGGCCGAGTTGGTGGAATACTACACTGGTGATCATGGAACTCTACAGGATAAAGATGGGACCGTTATTGAGCTCAAATACCCTTTAAACAGTTCTGATCCCACCACTGAGAGGTAAGCCATAATATTTGACCCTTCATCCTGAAGATGTACAGATGTTTTTACAAAATAGCTAATACAAACAGTTTTATTTGACTTCGGTTTGATCTCATTTGTTTGTGAGACTCTTATATACCATATTTCAAAGGTTTCTGTGACATTATTACCAGTACAGGTTTTTAGGATGAGTTTCATCTGTGTTTGCTGTCCTTGTCTATGCATAGTTATATCCACTTTCTCAATCATGTCAAATATTCTGATTATGATGTTTGCATAGGTTGCGTATGGAACTATTCCATTT
>NW_015522925.1:0-1409 GCF_001515645.1 Sinocyclocheilus grahami
TAAAAAAATGAACTGATTCAGTAAATTGAATCAAATGTCCTAAGTATAACCGCAGTGTAGTATTTTTGTGCTACTTTTTGTTAGCCGAAAACATCAAAACTAATGTCATGCTATTGAAAATTAGTAGCATAATAAGTTACTCTCTAGCACTGCTAACTTTGATAGTACACAGCTGAGTTACTTCACTGAACCAAATGTTGCATAACGTGTTGCATGAAGTCATCTAATGTTGAAGTAATCTAGTTATAGACCTTGTTATGTTTATGTATATATTTTGTTATGTTTATGTGACAAAATGTGGTATTATGTAAGATCTTGCACCATTGCGCTGCATACATTTTGTTTTTGTTTTTTTTGCTGGCCAAATTTAGCCTGGTACTTTCCCCGAAGTGGAGGTAAAGTTTGGATTGTGAGTTCAAGGATGCTTATCATTAAGTAAATCAAGTAAATGTCATTAATCGTGTAAATCAAAGTCAAAGGTCAGCTGAACTAATGCTTTTCATTTAATTATCCCATTTAAAAACTGCTAAACCCAAATTGATCAAGTGTAATATGTTTTCATATTTTGTCATTGTAAACGAAAAATGTGTTTAATTAATCTGTGTTTGATCTCTGCTGGACAGATGTGAGTAATTATTGTTATTTGGTGTGTTTGTGGTGATATATGTCTTGGACAGCAGGGGGTTTCGGGTATCTGAAGGGTCAGTTGGGTTATGCTAGTCATTGTTTGTGCATGATCCTGTTTTAAGGCTTGGTAGGCTCTGGTAGTTTGTCATCTGCTGAGCAGCTAAAGATGTTACCAGTTGAGCCTGTCACCCATATCTTGTCCACAATCATTTGTTGATGAAAAATTAAACCAAATGTTGCTTTTTAAGTTAATCTGAGAATCATTTTTGTCTGATGATTGTTCACTATATGTGTGAGAGCGGTCACTGTAGCCCCGTCTCCTTCCTGGCCATGCAGATAAGCATTTCCTGTGTTCTCTTTTAAGAGATAATTGGCATTACTAAAAACAGATTTACATAGTTATTTGTAAGAGCAGGCCAAAGTTTACTGCAAACACGCCATGAGCATTAACATACAATGATTTCGCCTTTGTTTTGAAACGGCATTTAGGAAGCATTCAGCTTATTAATAAGACTGATCTTTATCTTCGAAATGAATGTAAAAATAGAATAGAATCGTTTCATGGCTTCTGTGTCCAAAAAGCAATCAGGTGAATCTCATTGAGAAATATCCAGATCATATTTTACACCAAAATACAAAGGAATAAAATAAGAAATTATGTTTTGCATATTTTAAGACCATTAAGATATTTTGCATTATGAAATTATTTTTATGACAATAAAGCACATTTCCTCCCAAAGTCTTTTAATAAAGTCTATTTCTTATTACCATAATATACAGGT
>NW_015522926.1:0-1409 GCF_001515645.1 Sinocyclocheilus grahami
CATCAGCTGGTCCTGTCCACGTAAATCCTAAATAATTATATTTTTCATTTATTATAATTTTCCCCTGCGCCTCCCCTGACATTCTCTGGCGCCCCCCTGGGGAGGCGTGCCCCCACACTTTGAAAACCCCTGGTTTACATGATTTAACAAGTTTATACAATTCTTCTTCTCCTATAGTAGAGAATGAGTGGAATTGTTCCTCAGGGGATCTATATCGCACTGATGCGATACTGTAGTTGACGGCTGCATGGTTACAATTTTGTCTCTAATAGTATCGATCTTAGAAGGTAGTTCATAAAGTCATTACTGCTGTGCTGTTGGGAAATGTCAACACCTGTTGATGCTTTATTTTTCGTTAATTTAACCACTGTATTGAATAAATACCTGGGATTATGTTTGTTTTCTTCTAAAACAGATGAAAAGTAATCAGATCTGGCAGTTTTTAATGCTTTTCTGTAGAATAGGGTACTTTCCTGCTATGCGTACGCACATTTTTATAAATGAGGCCCCAGCTCTCTTCCAATAATGTCACCAGTCAGCTGCGCACAATTTCAAGATCATTTGAGATTTACAAATGTCACATCTGGAAGCGAGGCGTACGCACGTGTTTTTGTGCGCATTTTCGTTTTCTCTGAATCACACTTACTCACTTTTGAGAAACGATCTTAGAACAAATTCAGGATGGTTTATATGCAACATTTTATAAACTCCCGTCCTGTTGTTGGTTCAGAGCAAGGCAAGAGTTCACAGACGGCCTCCATAGCCGTGGTAGGACAGGCAGAGAGATCACAGACGGCCTCCATAGCCGTGACAGGACCGGCAGAGAGTTCACAGACGGCCTCCATAGCCGTGGCAGGACAGGTAGAGAGTTCACAGACGGCCTCCATAGCCGTGACAGGACAGGTAGAGAGTTCACAGACGGCCTCCATAGCCGTGACAGGACAGACAGGGAGTTCACAGACGGCCTTCCCCCTAACAGGGGAAGTCGTGGCCTAATGGTTAGAGAGTTGAACTCGTAACTCAAAGGTTGTGGGTTCGAGTCTCGTACCTGCAGGGATTGTAGGTGGGGGGAGTGAATGTACAGCGCTCTCTCCCACCTTCAATACCACGACTGAGGTGCCCTTGAGCAAGGCACCGAACCCCCAACTGCTCCCCGGGCACCGCAGCATAAATGGCTGCCCACTGCTCCGGGTGTGTGTTCATGGTTTGTGTGTGTTCACTGCTGTGTGTGTGTGCTAAATGCAGAGCACTAATTCCGAGTATGGGTCACCATACTTGGCCACATGTCACGTCACACTTTTTTTTTAAGATTCTTAAATCAAGATGAATTTTCATTAGGTGCATTAAAAAAAAAATTTACATGGGGGGGGGGGGACTAATTTAAGTGATTTAACTAATTTAACTATCTG
>NW_015522927.1:0-1409 GCF_001515645.1 Sinocyclocheilus grahami
AAGCAGACTTGCTCCGTCGGTCCAAATCGAGAGGTCGAGGGTCTACCCATATAAACTTCCCTCGTTCACTTCACAGAAGTGGAACACAATTAAAAGTGGTAGCAGGGACTCCCCCAATGGAAGTGCTGAGGGAAGTTTGCGAGTGCGTGTCTAAAATTGGAGTGGAACGCAGCCCTGATAATTTAATTAAGGCTTTGAACTCCATTGCTACTTAAATGTCTCTTGCTTTCTAAAGCCATGCCCTAGGTGAGGCTTGAATTCACAACCTCAGCAGTGTTCTTCTGCATACTGCCTTATAAGTACCGCGCGCTGACCGATTGCGCCACTGGAACCCTTGATGTAAGCGCATATTACCAAATGTCATGTGAGAAATCAAAACGGATTGGTCAATTTAAAGGCCAGACCACGGAGGTTGAATACACAAGCCAGTCCCACTTCATGGAAGACCAACACACAAGCTACCAAATATTAGTGCGTCAATTGTAGGTGGGCATTGTTGGATTACAAATTTAAGAATCTGTTTATAATATGCTAATACTTTATTCTGACATAGCATCACTTGAAAAACTAAGGTGAAGTACATTGTATTTAGCATTTAAGGTAAGTGACATCAGACAAATGATTATCTTAAACAAAGTGTAGCAAGAGGTTCCTGTCTGTTCCGGTTTCTCTTATTGTTAGTCAAATTAACCAAATTACTGAGAAAGTCACCTTTTGTTTGTAATGGCTCTTGGTGCCTCCGCCCCAGTCTTTGAGTAGTTATGCTGATTGGATTAGCACCTATGCATTTGAATGACACTGTTATGCTGATGAGATCAGGACTGGAGAAATTCCGGTAACGGGCTGATTCCTGTATTGCATTTGCTTGCTTTGTTTAGATTGTCGCCACCTCTACTGAATGAATCCCGCCCCCTTAAAATGTATATAAACTCTACTGTGCTGAGCTATAGTCAGACTTGGATGACTGCAGCGACGCACAGCGAGTCCTCAATAAAGAGTGACTTCTGTATGAAAGATATCCCAACATCTCCTGGTTTCTGCTTCGACGAGGAAAAAGTTTCCTACAGCATTCGATAGTAGGCTGGTTTTCAATTAGACTGACCTTTCACAACACCCTGTGAACTTTCTTCCAACTGATTACAGACATCTGACTTTCAACCAATCTTTAATGTTAAGCCATGACCTCCTGTGCTACTGAAATGTCACTCAATTTCTAAAAACCTAATCCAGGTAAGGCTTGAACACACAACCTCGGCATTTCTCTGCTGCGTACTGCCTTATAAGAACCACAAGCTGACTGATTGCACCATTGGACCTGCTGTCCAGCTGCACCACTGGAGCTTTTGACTCCAATGCATATTACCGAACACTATGCTCTTTAGTTAGACTGATGTAGCGTCTGGACCACT
>NW_015522928.1:0-1409 GCF_001515645.1 Sinocyclocheilus grahami
TTTCAGAAAGGCGGGGCATAGATGAGAAACAATAATGTACAGTATATGGAAAATAATGCATATGCTTAAACCGCATAAAGACATTTCATTACACCAAATACACAAAATAATGTTCTTTTTAGCAGCATCATATGACCCCTTTAATGCGTGTTCAAATTACTTTGTTAAAATGAGCAGAACCTAACTTACACAACTTATTTCCATTATGTTCTGTCCACTTACATTTGTAAAATTTAAGTGAACTTAATTTTGTGTTGGGACTACATGAATAATTTTTGTTGACACAACTAACTAAACAGAGGATGTGTAGTTCCCAGCATGCTTTTCATGGGATCGCATTAAAGAAGGAAACATGTAGAAAGAAAATTTTAAGTTTAAGTGTTTTTAATTAAAGAAAATTAAATGTTAGAGTTGTTATACGTGTAATTTTGGAGATTTAGAAGAGGTTTGGAGATTAGAAAACGTTTTGAGGTTACTACTGTGCAGAAGAGTAGTGCTCATGCTTAGGGTGCTAGAGGCTTCATTACTACTATAAGCGAAGTTGTCATTAAAATGCCAATGTGTGTTTTTGCTAAAACCCAAAAAAGATAACTAACACAGTTAACAAAACATTACAACATTACATCAACAAAACATTATTTGTTTAATTGAAATTTTAGTCTTGTTGTATGGACTTGAACTAATTGCTTGGAAAAAGTTCACTGAATAAGCATTTGTTTTGAGTGCTGAAAATTTGATCGGGAGCTACCACGGAAATGACAAATATCTAAAGTGTTTAAATGACATGCACATGAGATTATTTATTCCAACATAAAGATTTCAGGCAAAATTTTATGCATGAGGATTTTTTTTTTTAGGTGCTGGTCACAAAAGATTTTCATCATTTTTATTCACTTTTTTTAACCTCCATTGCTTTGCATGAATTAATTTTTAAAGCATAAATATTCCATGGAATAACATAATATTTGTTTCACTATGGTTGGCTAAATAACGGTAAATCTTTTGGAAAGTTCAAAATGTATTGGAAAAATATTTAAAAATGTCAACTATCCAAAAGCAAAAGTAACCTTACTGTATATGGAAATATACATATATGGAAATTAAGAAGTCTGTTGCTCTAGGCTATTTCTCCAACAACAACAAAAAAAGTTAACATTACAAACAAACTATACATTCTTTAAAAAGCTAACAAAATATGTTCCAAGAATGTTTTGCTAACGTTCCCAGTAAGTTATGAAAACGTTATTTCTGAATATTCTTTGAACGATCAAAACATCCATTTTTTAAATAATTTAAAATTGTTCAAATGTCAAGGGAACATTCAAATTAATTATTTTGCAAACATTATGGGAGTGTTATTTTTTAATGTTCTTAGAACATTCTGAAACAAATAGTAACCTTTAAAAAAT
>NW_015522929.1:0-1409 GCF_001515645.1 Sinocyclocheilus grahami
GAAAATGTGGCGCAAACTTGATTAGGACTGCATAACTAATAATATTAGTAAGTGTTGGCAGCCATGCCACAAAATCACACCTCTGCTTCTTGTGCTTTCACCTGGGTCTATTTAAACTGTGATGCAGTCTCTCTTTTGCTTCCACTAAACCCTTTATGTCCCATATACTCACATCAATAAACCTCAAAGAGACACAAACATGGGGTGAACTGCGATCTGAAATAATGCACAACCTGATGTGTAATATGTAACTGAACATATACGAATGCCAAATTTTAATTACATAATTTCTGTTCTAGTCATCTATGATTACTAAGAATTTTTAGAAATCATTCAGATTCAGATTCACCAATGAATCATTTTGACCATTTTATGAACCAGTTAGACCGATTCATTGAAAATAAATGACTGCAAAGAATACATCACCTACAAATCACAATAGCATTATCTACAAGATGAAATATTTAATAGCAAATCATAAATGCAAAAACTCTTCATTATACAAATTTCCATTCAGACTTTTCAGGACTGAATAACAGAATTTCAATAGTTTACAAAAACTTTACAATAAGGTTTCATTTGCTAACATTAGTTAATATAAATTAATGAAACAATTAAAGAGAAATAAAGTACAATATAAAAATAAGCATTTATTAATCTTAAAAATGTATGTTAATTTTCATCATTTATTAATACATTATTAAAATCAAAACTTGTATCTTTTAACATTATTTACTGGACCTGAGCTAACATGAACTAACAATGAACAGTTGTATGTATTAACTAACACAAAGTAATACATTAATAATTACTGTAACAAATTAATTGCTGATTGTGAGTTATAGTTAATGCATTAACTAATGGGAATTTATTATTTGTTTAAGTGTTACCTATATGCCTAATATTTCCAGGTTTTTCACTGAAGTGGAAAACAAAGGAGACAGTGGGATATTCCAGAACTTCATCATCATGATACACATGCCATAGGTTTCTTTTTCATCAAGGAATTAAACACTAGTTCTAGTCAGGAAGACACTGCTTATTGCTTGTGAGACTTTAACCTTGCGGTCATTATTTCATTTCATTTTTACTGCAACACTGAAATACTGCCTACCTCTGCACACTACAGTAATAACAGTGAACACAGTGTGTGTGTTTATTTCTAGAAGCCCCGTCTCTCGGCAACATGGCCGACACTATGGCTACAGCTTTACATTGTTATTGTTACAACCACGATGTAAACGGAGCACATATAGTCAGATAACAAACACATGTAATAGAAACAAAGTTAAATGTAATAAAGCAAACACTTATAAACAAAATTGACATATTTCATACTCACCATTTGATGATGATGACCGTACGGGATATTTGTCTCTTGAAAGAAGGCACTAAGGGCTGTCTGTGAG
>NW_015522930.1:0-1408 GCF_001515645.1 Sinocyclocheilus grahami
AAAAAAAAAAATCCACGATTTTCACACTGTATGGAAAATGTGTTCTGTTATTTGTACCCAAATAAAACCAGCATAGTGTCATTCTGATTGAGCCATTGTATTACTTTTGCTGTGATATCATTGTAGATTTTGTATGGGTGTGTCTAAAAGGAGGGGCCTGAAGAAGAAAAAAGCATAGGGCCTGAAGAAAAAGAATGTCACATTTTTCTAAATGCTAGGTAAAAGGAAGTAGTTCATAGCATAATGTCAAATTGAAAAATCAGAGAACTGCATTTACAGACAAATAAATAAACGTACAGTTTAGATAAAGTTGCATTAGTGTTAAATAGTGTCAGCTAACAGACTAGCCTATTTAGCAAAGGGGAACCATATTGTCTTAGTGCATCAGTAATCGGTTTACAGTTTTAAGAGGACGATCGCAGTATTAAACTGTTCTCTAGACAGGATTTCACTCCTGTTAGTCTCAGCATGCCCAACATCAAGGCATATTTAGCGCGCAATTATTTAATTGCGTTTTTATAAGAACCACATACATTAAAACTACATCGTCTATACATTTATTAAACATTACACTTCTCAAGTCAACGTAGCGTACTTTCAGTTTCGGGTAGCTCCTCCAGCGCAGTTGTTTCTGACTCATGAGGGCATCAGAGTCCAGCACAATCACGCGGCGGTATAAAAGATACACGACTGAACTCCACTCACTCGGTCGATGTTCTACTACGCATGAAGACGGATACAGTTAGCCTATTCATGTAAAGTCATTTCAGCTGGAAGTGGAAGGAGACTCGGATCTCAGCGTTTTATTATTGTACTGGTTTGCCTTGGAGTTGTGGCAGATGAAAACCAACTGACCTATTCTGCATAATGATTAGGCGTGAATGTGCAGTTCTGTCTAAGGACGTCTTAAATTATCCTCTCCAGAAATGTTTGATGAGGTAGGTCTGTGCTGCAGTTTTAAAAATGTCTCCAAGTGTCTATTAAGTCAGTGTTTTATGAACTAGTTTTTACTAGGCCTATTACATTAATATAATTGGAAATAACCTAGATCAGAATAGCCCTACGTAAATGATCATATAAATAAAATATTGTTGCATGTTCAAGGCATGTTCGTGTTGATTCTCTTAATCTGTATTTGTTTCTTCCCTCGCTTGTTTTTTTAGATTACAGGCAGAATGTATCTTGAGCCATGTGCTCTTTATTGTGTAGGGCAGGCTATCTACAAATAAAAGCCAAACCCTAAGGAGGGGGAAATGTAGCCTCTCAAATCGCCCCATCTCTTCCTAGGCCTGATGACAGATGTGTTGGTGAGGGAGAACTGGATATTTGATATGAGGACAGATTTACTCCACTATTCCATGCGTTTTACTTCATTATTTCTGTATCTGCTGATCATGTTGACAAGACA
>NW_015522931.1:0-1408 GCF_001515645.1 Sinocyclocheilus grahami
TTTTTTTATCTCAAACAGTACAAGTAAACAAACAAAGAGGTTTCTTAGACACCCCCTATAGTCTTCTATTGGTCAGACAAACAGATAGTCCCCCCCCCACACTCACGCCATTGATTAAACCAATGCTGCTGTGTTGGGCTGTTAAGACTTTTGTTTGTTTTTGTTTTTGTATGCTGCCTTCTGGTCTTCTTTAGATAATTAATTCTGGGAAGTATTCGCCTGTACTCTCAGAAAAAAGGTACAGAAACTATTCCTGGGGCAGTACTTTTTCAAAATGTGCATCTTTGTACCTTATTTACACCTAAAGGGTGCATATTATTACCTTAAAGGCACCTATTAGTGCCTAAATGGTACGTTTTAGCACTGGCCCCAGGGACAGGTTTTGTACCCTTTTTATTATTGGGAGTGTACTTTGTGATTTGTTTGCAATTCAGAATAAACATTTATGTCATATGCAACTGTTTGGGTAAACTTAAAGTACTAACAACGTAGAACTGTTTAGTTATCTATTTACTGTATGTTTAGATCAGGGCTGAAACCACCATAAACAAACGATTTGGCCCAATTCTCAGATTGTCCCTTGCAATATTTAATATTCTTAATGCAGCTGTGGTGAATTCCATTATGCACCGATTTGAATGTTGTTAAAAAGACAAAAATGGTGCTCGTCAATGTCAAAATTGTTGAGATAACCAATCAGATCAAAGAAGGCTAGGTAAGATATAAGTAGCTTTAATACTGTTTCACGATAGAAATGTTAAATGACTGACTGTGATATGCAGTGATGCAAACTACTCAACTCTTTTTTTCTCAACTCAAATTTCACTGTTTTAAATGGAAAATATATCATTTATGGGATTCATGTTATGTAATGTTTCCTATATCCGTTACTGTTAATTGTTACACACAAGAAATGTTATCGGAAACATTTTTCAGTATATTAGGCATAAGATTAGGAATGAATGTGTGCATATTGTGAGTGAATTTAGCTGTTCAGTAAAATAAAAATATTGCTTGCAAATAGTTCATATGCATTGTTTTACTATTTTTCTTTTTCCTTTATTTTCTTATATCCTTAAATCATGAAAAAAATAGCAAAAGAAAAATATGTTTGCCTCAGCAACATTCAAGACATGTTAATGGCTTTGAAGAAACATTGCAATTTCTTTACTGGGGAAAAAGGATTCATATGTTGATATTTTAGCGCAATTTTAGCTGATTTTGATGTAGTGTTTTGGGCTGTTTTTCAGTAAAGAGACAAAACGTTTACCGCTCTTCCAGCATAACTTCTGTGTTCCATTTCTAATCTGTTAGTACATTCTGTTAATACAACGTTGTGCAATCGTATTGTGTTTCAGTAATTCCAGATAGTATCCATGTGCTCTTGTAACTTGTAAAATCAGGCCAT
>NW_015522932.1:0-1408 GCF_001515645.1 Sinocyclocheilus grahami
GATAATTTGCGACTGAAACGCTAAATGACATTACTTAGTATGGAGGTGGTAGGCTAACTTTTCAGCAGTGGCAACAGTTTGGCCATTTGTACATACATTGTCTCTGTTATTATTAATGCATTTACATGTTATTGCTTTTTTGTTTGCTTCTATTGTCCTCATTTGTAAGTTGCTTTGGGTAACAGCATCTGCTAAATGATTAAAGGTAAATGTAATGCAAAACAAACAAACTGTGTATGTGAGCTCTCTGCACACTGATAGCTTTTTGCATGTTCAGTATGGTCACATGTCTGTGGTGGCAATGGTCAGTTTTTGTTTGTGTTCATATGTGCATTTGACACTCCAAACACAGATACCCTAAACAACATTTAAATAGTGAAATATAAAAAAATAAAATAATAATTTACCTTGAAAACAAATCATCCTCAAATTTTATTCTGAACTTAAAACAATTATATATTTTTAAAAATGTTTCAAGCCTTCAAAATATGTTTCAAGTCTTAATATTTTTTTTCTCTTTAACTGTTTAGCATTAAATCATACTGTGACATTTGCCAAAATTGTTGGATGTGGCACAACCCCACCTAGAAAATTTACCACCATCTGCCATTGCCACCATATTTCATTTTTGACAGGTATGACAGTGCATTCAGTGGATTGTACCGTTGTTTAACAACATACTGACTGTTCAGCTGAGGAAACGTCTTTCTCTGAAAGAAAAATAAGGGTAACACTTTGGAATACTGTTCCGTCATTAATGTATAACTACACAGGAACATGAGTAACGCAATATTAGCATGCAAATAACTATTATTATCTGACAAGAAACTTGATTAATGAATTAGTAAGTAATAGTGCTCAGTCAAATGTGGCATTTCACTACTAGCTAATGAGTAACTATTATTTTTCATACCTCCCAGGGAACTAAAATGACTTCTGTCATTACTATGGAGTTATCATGATCTTCACTTTAAAATACTGATCCAAATAATAAGTAATTATTTTAGAAGGATTTGGTATTACTCGAGTCATTGCTAATGGGTTACCATGACATGACCTTCACTTTATAATTAATTATAAATTTTGCATTATTCACATAATTATGAACCTGTATACAGTAGTTCTTAGAAGTTTTCTGGGAGATATTGCATTTCTGAATTTCATTGGCTCTGTACTTGTACTCTGCACAGTGACAATAAAGTCTATCTCAAAGTCTAATCTAATCTAATATGAAAAACAATTGTATTTACTGATTAGCTAATGGTGAACTACCACAGTGCTATTACTTACTAATTTGTTAATCAGAGTTTCTTGTTAGTTAACAGTATTTAGTAGTGTGTTAATACTGCATTAGTCATTTGTTTCTGTGTAGTTTTTCATTAATGTTGGAACTGTATTCTAAAAAAAT
>NW_015522933.1:0-1407 GCF_001515645.1 Sinocyclocheilus grahami
TCAGTTAAGGAGCATTGACCATCATTTCAGTGGGGTAGCAACAATAAGAAATTGAATGTGTGTGTGGTACTTTTACCAACTTAAATCTTTTGTAATGCGAGTAAGGCAAGGACATCAACCGTTTGACTCATATCTGCAATTATAAAATGTTATAATCATAGAATATTTTTTTATAATAACTTATAAAACCTGCACTACAGTTGACAGAATAACTATATGATATTCCAATTGGCATTCAACTGCAGGTAGCAGTATAATGATACAGCACTCAGAGTACTTGAGATGACGTGCAGTGAAAGCAGTCCTGAAGAAAGGTCATTATTATTGGACCCCATGATTACATTTTTCCTTGCATATCATAAAAGAACATTTGAATTCAAAACAAGTATAACACTCATTGTAGAAACCTGAAATACATCTAACTTAAGCAGTGAATAGATTGTTATTGAGCACAAGCCAACTCTGATATTGGCCAGTTTATAGATTTGAAGACTGAGACAATGAAAAAGTCATCCATTGTCACTTGTCTTTGCTTGTGAATTTATCAATGTCAGTCCAGCCTCATTATTTCTTAATCTGTGAAATGAAGCAAAATCAGGTTTCTGGTCTAGGCAGGCCGTAAGTGCAAGAAAAAGTGATTGTGTTTCGAAAATATACTCATGCCATTATTCTTCTGTAACTTGATTGTGTTGATTGATGTATCTAGGTAATAATAAATATAAAAATAAAATCTATTTTCCTTGAAATTCTTCAAGTGATTTAGTTACTGCAGAATACATTGGTTAGTAATTTCTGTTATGCAGTACATTTTCATGTCGCCATCAAATGTGTTTTATGTGTTTTGTATATATTGTAAAGATTTCAAGATCTGTTAAAAATATCATTAGTAAATCACTAAAGAGCAATGGATAATTTTTTTTGTTTTAATTCAGTTACTTTGTCACGTTGTATATCCAGATTTTCTTGCCATTGTGTTTAATTTAGTAACGTTTAAGTTTATTAAGTTTGAATGACTGAATTTGATAAAAATATTTTTCTATAAGTAGTTTATAGAAATACAAATTTCAATTAGTATGTACAATCCAAGCATATTCATTTCTAAAAAGCTTGAGTTCAAAAGGTTACACAAAACAAAAATGACTTAGGTTTACACAACATATGCATGCATCTTTAATGTTATAATGCTTTGTTTATCAAACTGTCCGTAAGAACATTATTTTCTTTCTGAAAGCAGCCCTACAAAGTGCTCGCTGCTTTTATCAATTCAGAAATGATGGAGTCACCAAGGGTTCTGCTAAATATTTCCGTTCACCAGCAGGCAGATGCATAATACCATAATGGGATCTGCACTTGTTTTATAAAGAAACTTCACTTTTCATTCCAAACTCTGTATCAGCTAACCTCTGG
>NW_015522934.1:0-1407 GCF_001515645.1 Sinocyclocheilus grahami
TTTAAAGGACATAGCTACGTTATTCTCTCACTTGAGCACTTTTTCCTATTATTTAGTATTTGGAAAAGATTTGAGAGTTTTTTGTTTATTTTATGTTTGTCTTATTTGTTTAACAGTAGAGTCTCGGTATATTTTGCCTTTATATTTATAGTCAGTTAGCCGAATATTGCTTGCTATCTCCTACGGAAGTCAGTTGCTTTTTAACCCACATTCAGCTGCTTTTTTATAAATTATGAGCTGACTTTACTATATGTTTATGTATAGTAAACAATGTTCAGTCTTCAACAATGTTAGCACTATTTTCTACCCAACGAATTCAATATTATATATCTCAAACATTTGAATGTCTTTTTTAATTATTTTGAAATAGAGATTATTTACACAGTATCGTGGAGAATGCGAAAAGCAAGTGATGTGACCTGCAATATTTTCATTTAAAGTCAAACGATTCTTCATTGTTTCATATGACAAAGCGTTTTTGTGTATTTTATATTTCCATCATTTATCAAGCATATCAATTTGAAACACGAGCACTATTATTATTATTATTATTATTTATTATTATTAAATATTCTCCACGTTTACCCAACATCAGAGCTATACAGTAAAAGGATACTTTGGATGTAACTGTCTTTTTTCTGTTTGTTTTTTATGCTTTATAGTTCTTCATTGTGTTGGTTCCGGTTCGCATTTATAGGGACACGATGCAGTGATGATTTACTGAAAATGTAAACACTGGAAGATTGGAAAAATGGGAAGATTTCTCCCAGGGGCTTGCTATACGTCACTATGTGTAAATACAATACAACAATCAGAAATTATTATTATTATTTTCTTATTGTATTATTTTGCTTATATTTTAATTCATATTTTGGTGTAAATCTATTCCACAGAAATTCCAGGGACATCGGTTATTATCGTTCTACTTTATTTTATTTTTTTCAAAAGAAACATTTACATAGATTAATTGATCAAACTGTCATGTAATTCTACAAATACTGTGGGAGCTATTTATTTGTTGTTTATTTACTCTGTCAGAAAGACTCCATCAAACGTTGAACTGGGTGATTGTGTGGGTATAATAAAATGCGCAGAGGTTGTGATAGAAATTTGATTTTGTAGTATATGGTGGTTTTTTTCTAAATCGAAGAATCAAACCTGACATGTTATGTCGTTGGGAGTAAAAAATATGCGGACAAAGCTTGTATTTATTGACGTCTCGGTCAAGTTTTTAAACGAAATTTTAAAAATGTGAAACAGAATTAGCAAACCTACACTAAATGGTTTTATATGGCAGCGCAATCTTTTGAAAAAATTGAGAGCGTTACATTTGTAATCCACAACAAATGCAAACAAATACGTTTAGTTTATTTTCCCTGAAATAGAAAAAAATGATATATATATATA
>NW_015522935.1:0-1407 GCF_001515645.1 Sinocyclocheilus grahami
GATTAATTATTCATATTTCCTCATGAGCTGATTCGTTACAATACTTACCTGTTGATCAAAAATAGCCTTAAACCTATGCACTTTTTTTGTTGTTGTATTTAGTAATTTTTAGGAGGGTGTACTCATTTTTGCTACACAAAATTGTATCACTTTGATAAGAAAATCTTATTTTGCTGAATAATTTTGGCATTCTTCTTTGGTAATTGATCAAGCAGGCTTGTTGGAACATTACATCTCCAAAGAACCCTAACATGTCTTCTAAGTAAAGAGTAATTGCTGAATTTGTTAAGTTTTAGAGGGGGTGTACTCATTTATGCTGTGCACTGTATATATACTGTATATATGTTGGGATAACAACCCACCTTAACTTACAAATGATCTGCCAGTTGCGGATTTGAGATTAATTAGGGATCATTTGGAATTGGATCATGACTCGTGACGAGCCTAAAGATTTGCACCCAAACCATGCTTTTAACACAGAAAAATAATAATGTGTAATTATAAACCATTGGTTGTAGGCAACACAAAATCCCTGCTTGTGGTTTAACAAAAAGCACATTCACTGCAATCAGGCAGTGATTACCGCTATTTAAAACTCAAGTGAGCATCTTCATAGCATCCGCATATCATTGACAATATTTACAAACTCTGTGCCCTGGCAAAAGCACTACATTTAGTAGAAGATTGCTTGTATGCCAAATATTGAAAACTTGAGAGATGCTTGTGAAAGAAAGCTGATTGATGAGCATGACGGCTACACGTACAGTAAGGAACTCCTCAGGTCACATGTTGTCTACTGCCCAGTGTGTCAACAAGAATGAACGAGTCCTTTATCGAGACAGCCAATTATTCTCATCTACACACTGAAAACACTATTTGCAGAATGTAGCCTTTGAGACGGTTCTTTCTCCAAAACAAAAGGATGTGAAATCATACCTGATACAGGTTCCTCCATTGTGGCAGTGTTGGTGCTGGCAGACTGCAGCATCACAGTTCTGAATGTTTTGGCCTCTGATTGCTTCCCCCACCACATACAGCTCTTTGGAGCCCATCTGCAGTTCACGTATGCAGCCGATGAAGCCAGCGACATTCCCACTGTTGTGGTGCAGCTCAGAGAAGGATGGAACGCCACCAAGGAATGTTGGGCCAAACACCACCTGAGCGTTGGGAGGTGGAAAGGTGACATATGGTTAATAATAATGATGATTTTATCTTGTTAAAGAGATTCATGTTGGATTATCCGGCACTTCAAAAAAAGTATCTTGTTCTCACCAAGGCTGCTTTTTTAAATGAAAAGTACAGTTAATATTATAAAATGTAATTGTAAAATTAAAATAACATTTCTATTTGAATATATTTTAAATGTAATTTATTCCTACATTTTTAGCAGCCATCATTCCAGTCTTC
>NW_015522936.1:0-1406 GCF_001515645.1 Sinocyclocheilus grahami
AGGGGGTTCAGTTCAGCCTGTCTGGATCTAGTGGTGTAGCAGGAATAAAACCCCTTTGTTTGCTAAATGTATTCCTTATGTACTTGTTGTCCCCCTTACATTCCTATATGGTGTAATGTATAATTCTAATAGGATAAACCATGACACCACCCCATTTATATAATCGACTGATGTAAGAATAAACTTTGAATAAGTTTGTGGACAGAGACTTAACTCCATGTTCATGACTACTCATGGGCCCATGCATTCATGAGTGAAAGGGGGACTGAGAATATTCTGACGGGACCAAAATATAAAGAGTTTTTTTTTTTAACAAATGTTTGCGGTTAAATGATGTTCATTTCACTGCTACACTCCAGCTTCACCAGAAGACTACAACTCCCATGGTGCCACGGGGTAAGCCAGGACTTGCGGCACCACGTGGTTAAGCTGTCGCAGGTGTCTTACAGCGGAGAGCAGGACAACATGACGAGTAAAGATCCCGGAGTAAGTTAGTTAATATATTATAATCTAAAGAAAGTATTAGAAATGTGTAGTTTTCTGCATTTTAAATAACTGGCGTCTAGTAGTTTGCATTTAATAGTATGTGTTTATTTATGTTTTAAAGAAAGCTATGCTAGTATGCTAGCTTTGCCAGGTCTAATTATGTCACTATGAAGCAACCTTGCATAACTTTATGTATGTGATCTTCATCGAAATATGATTATTATTATTATATAGTTCATTCACAGTTTCAAAATCACAATTTGTGTCAGTGTTGTGAAATTATAACAGTGTTTTAAAGTTGCCCCTCATGCATCCAAGACGAGGTCATTTTGGCACACTTGAATTATGTTTGGTCGGACCTGGGCAAAAGTGAGCGGGGAGTCGGACTCAATATCCAGATCATTTCAATCTTTTCTTTTATCCCATTGAAAAATAAACCGTAGAACACAGTGGAAGACACGCATAGTAACTTGCCCATTGTCAAATGTCAACATAACCTAAAATCATTCACAACAGCCCCAATCCCTAAATACTGTTGCAAATTACAATTGGCCACTCGAACTATAAAGTTAGAAGCTGTGTAGAAAGAATCTTTCACGCAAGGTCGCTAATGTAACTTATGGCTGCTCAACTAATATGAATAAAAACACAAACGTGAACTTGTATCAGTGTCACTCATGGTGCGTTCAAGTCATGTAGGATAGATCGTTACTAGTTGAACGCCACCACAAAGTCGTTGTAACTCGAAATTTTCTTTAAGCCCCGAGTTGGGCTAGTAGCCCCTCACTGCTGAACACAAGATCCAGGGGGCGTGGTTGGATCCACATCTACGGGTGGAGATTGGTAGGTTTAGGGGTGGAGATGGGTGGATTCAGGTATGTCAGGTGGGAGGAGTTGGATCTGCATCCAACCACGCCCCC
>NW_015522937.1:0-1406 GCF_001515645.1 Sinocyclocheilus grahami
ATCGATCTTTACATGTTTAACAGATGCCACAGAAAGAGAAAAAAAAGAGAAAAAATCTGAGAGCTCAATCTCATATGTAGCAATCATCTTTGCTCTAAGGAGATTATGGCGAAGATTATAGATATCCTCCCTTATTTATGATGCTCTCTAAATCTGTTTGAGCCATAAGACTGTTCATGCAGCTGTTGTATTCAGGAAACAATATTTCCCTGCATTGCAAACTGTACTGTTCTGCCTGTCAAAACAGATCCGGGAAAAAGACAAACAAAAACTTGAACAAAGTTGGGATGTTTTGCTTTTTTAATCATTATCTTCTAAAGCCTTATTGACTCAGATCTGTTCAAAAGCCCTGCGTTCATCTAACTAGCATCTATTTCAGACACTCCAATTTACTTTGACACTAGCATTTGTCAGAGACTGAAGCTCTGACACTGAAGCGTGCCGAGCCAAAAATAGTATTTTCTGGTAAAATTGTAAGTTTGGAAGTCGACTCCCAGAAACCAACTAATTGGCCAGTAATTGAGCGTGTCAATAGCGAGGGAAGAAAATAGCGGCAGCAATTGTCCATGAATGGTGCGTCTATAATCTGCAGGAGCTTCAGCTGGTGGCTCTCATAGAAACGAAGAGGCCGGATCGCCCTGCCAAACGCACTTAAGCATTCAGTCAGAGGAAGATGTGGGCACAGATGACTGCCTTACACTTCAATTAGCTCAACTCAGCTGAGTCTGATACACATTGTCACTATCAAAGATAAATAAATAAATAATAAATTCATCAGAAGTCAGCTGAAATGCATGTTGTTATCGTGTGCAGAGGCCCAGTTCAATAAGACAGAACCTGCAGAGGGCTGCAGAAACACATGGAGCCATTTTGCGCTCTGGTCATGGGTGACTGAGCAGGCAAAGCAAATGTCCTCAAATCAATCAACGTTAGCGCTGATGGCCTATACTGATGGAGTGACTTCCCTCTCATTCAGAGAAGACATTTAAGCCCATAAGAGAGAGCAATGGCACTATAAATTTAACATGAGGCCCCTCAGCCTTGCTGAATGAAAGGAGAGACAGCCGTTCTGATAAACACACTACTCTAACGAGGTGACAGCAGCACTGTGGGCCATTTCAAACACACACCACTGATTTTAGAGATGTAGGGATTGTGTAGGGGGCCTTTCAGTGTTTTGATAAACACCCTTTCTTTTCTGTCAAATACACATTCCTGAATTCCTGGAAGATCATAAAACGCAACATCACAAACTAATGCAGGAACACACAATGCATTGGGAATAATCCAAACCACAATGCCTTTGTGCTCAAATTCCATTGTATTTCTATTTACATAAAGGGAAATACAATGAACATTCAAAATTCACATTTGTGGTATATGTCAGGGATAATCAATGGCTAGCC
>NW_015522938.1:0-1406 GCF_001515645.1 Sinocyclocheilus grahami
CATTCTAATATGCTGATTTCCAGCTCAAGAAGCATTTCTTATTATTATTGAGGTTGAAAACAGTTGTGCTGGTTAGTTTTTTGTGGAAACTGTGATACTTTTTTTTCAGGCTTCTGAATTGAAAGTTCAAAAGTCGTGGCCTAACGGTTAGAAAGTCGGACTTGTAAGTCAAAGATCGCGGGTTCGAACACCATACTTGGTCTCCTTTCCTTTCTAGAACAGCATTTATTTGAAATAGAAATATTATGTAACAATGTCTTTACTGTCCGTTTTGATCAATTTATTGCTCAATTGAAGTATTAATTTCTTTAAAAAAAAAAAAACACATTAGTCGATCTCATTTATGCTATATAATTAGCCTATATGAGATAAATTACAATTATATCTGACACTGAAAACAATGCTCTCTAGATACCGGCATCGGCCATTAAACTATTGGCTGACCACTTCTCCTCTGCACTAACGCTCTACATCTAATCATCTCATCCAACATTATGTAATAGACATTTATAGGCTATTCATCAATGCAACACCATGTCAATAAAAGAGTCATCAAAATTGTAAAAGAAATGCATGTGAAATGCATCCTTGCTGAAGATACAATGACATGATAGCAGGATGTCATAACAGTGAGGGAGTGTGTTCTAGAAGTTCAGTGGGGTCGGAGTGGGTCTCAACCCAACCCACGCAGCAGGTCGCAGCGTGAGACAAGAGCATCCCAAAAGCTCTTTGTGTTAGAAGAGGACAGAGAACCGTTTGCATGTGTGGGTATGACATGCATTCAGCCATAACGGCTGGGACAGAGGAGGGTTTCAGCAGGGATGCACTGAATGTTCGACAACTGAAATTATTTGGCCGCAAATTGCAAAATAAGGCGCTTTCTGTGTTCAGCCAAATAAGTGAAAAGACCGAATAAATTTTACCGAAAAATTACGTTTTTGATTGTGTGATCAAACAGCAACCAGTGTAGAGTGAGAGGCGCGCACACACTTTAAATGCAGAAAACATGTCGGCAGTGTGGAAACTTTTTAAAGTGTCCAAGAAAGACGCCAAAATGGCAGTTCGCAGACACCGTTCTTCTGAATTGTCTAGAGGGGGTACATCTGCAAAAACACACAGCACGACAAGTTTAATTTATCATTTAAAATCAACATACCCCGAACAGCATGCAGAGTATGAAAAAGATATGGCGGCAACAGCAACGAAAGGGAAATTTCCTGCTCCCAGTCCCAGCACACCCAATCCATCTGTGATCCAGAAGTCACAAACCACATTCAACAACAAAAAATAATCTTTAGTAATTTTATGAACAAATGTGGAAAATTTAAAAATGTAGAAAAACAATTCTTAAATTCCAGTGCAGCAACACCCTCAGCACCCCTAGTTCCTGCGGTCATGAAGTATGC
>NW_015522939.1:0-1406 GCF_001515645.1 Sinocyclocheilus grahami
CGACTCTCGCGAGATTTGAGTTTGAACCGATATGTGGGCGGAGCCGCCGCCAGACGGAGGCCAGTGAGTCAGAGACGAGGACGGACCGACTGCAACCCGACTAAACAACTCCCTCAAGTAACTTAGCCTTCTTCTGACACCGCACTCGGAGTTTGTCGCCTGGGATGAAATGCTTTTACGTGGATGACTTGAAAGGTGAGTCGTCGAAATATAAGGCTAGTTTGACGGTTGGGCTAACGGTCGTGTGTTCGCTCGCGCTGGGGGACGTGAACGCGAGCATTTACGCTTTTATTTCACAAAGACGAATCTCACACTTGTCCTATTACAACAGATAACCGCCTCTGAGCTGTTGTACGCCCGCTAGCTGGTCGTAAAATTGCTTGAAGGGGCCTGTGGTGGGTCCGACATGAGATGCACCTAACTTACCTAGGCATGTAGCGTTAGCTAGCTTTCGCATTGTCCGTTTGTTTCTGCTGGTTCAGTTTAAGTTCACACCACCGTAACCAGGAAGTCTGCTCAAATTAAACATCTACCTAGCTTTACCACTGCCGTTAAATGTGACTAAACCTTTGATCTGCCTTATACACGGATGAGATGTTTTAGAGCCTTTGTTAATGGCTTGGGGGTTTATTTAGCAACAGATCTCACGGCTAATATGACTGGATAGATGCAGACTAGCGTTACATAATCAATCAGGCAATCGAACTGTAGTCCTTGTGCTTCGTGTTGAGACTGGTAAACATGTTGCTGTTACATATTGTGCCTACTGGTTAACCCTTATGATCTAGTAACTTACAGCTCTGTAGAAATCGAGTGGGTTTTGCTGAACGTGAGGATTCAGATGTGAGTAAATGCGTCTTCCAGCCTCACAGTTCAAAGGGTGATTGTCCCCAGCTTACCCCAAGAGAGTTTATTGTAGTAATAATGAGAATGAGTAAACTAGTTTCTGGGAGCATGGCTGGAAACCTCCCACGGCTGTTGGTTAAAACCAAGTCTTGGTTAATCTTAGACCTGTGGAAACTGTTGGTTGAGAGGTGTTGACCTGTGTCTGGTGTAGATGTTGATTCAGCCTACACTTTGACTTATGAGTCAATCTTAGAGATGTGAGAGAAAGCAATGCGTGTTGTAGGGTGTCTAGTTAGGTCTGTTCTCATCGTTCTAGGGGATCAGCATCTGATGCATGTCCTGCATGGAAGCAGCTTCTCTTTAGTGTCCATCAATCAGCCATTTATTTATAAAGCACCTTAAAAACCGTGAAGTTATACCGTTATAGTGCCGTACAAGAAAGTCAAAAACAATAATAGCAATTAATTAAAACGCGTAAGTAAATACCTGAAAAACTACACATTAAATGCCTGTGAGTGCAAGTCGTGATTGGAACATCTGCAGAGAGGTCGAAAAAGCAC
>NW_015522940.1:0-1406 GCF_001515645.1 Sinocyclocheilus grahami
ACACGTTTGGTACATTCTTAATGTTCTTAATAAATGTTGATACAATTATTTCCTGTGCTAATGTATTCAACACAGTTTTAGTGTCATATCTTTACTGCAAAATAGCATAATAGAGTGTGAGCATAACTGGAGACACCCGAGTTTCTGTTTATCTATTAAACGTTCTGTCCTCACAATATGTATATAAAAAAAATAAAGCCTAAACTCACCCGAGACTATTTTTTTTTTGCACAAGGAGAACGCGGATTGATACCAAACGCAGAGTAAAAGTAGCACCAGTCATTAGGTCATTAAATAGTTCACCTGCTGCGATTGACCAATCAGAATAAAGTATTTAAGAAATCTGCGTAATAGATTTATGTGAAGGTCCTTTTTTAGTTATCGTACAAATAATCAATATCTGAAATGTTGATACAGTCAAACATTTTTACATTAAATCACTTAAAATAAAAATGTTGTACTTAACTGTAATTGTGCACACTCTGAGTTCGTAGCACAGAATGACCAAGCTTTTCCATGCATGCAAATATATAATTACTAAAATATATTTCCCCTAAAAGTGTCTTCAATTGTTAGATACAACAGAAGTACATTATATCATGCACTTAGTATTTTATCATTTTTTCAGTACCATTTATCTTTAAAAAAGTCACTATTTGCCAAGGAAGTGCTGTGATGGGGTGTGAATGGATGACAAACATTCTCTATAAAGCATGTTATATGAAATCAAAAGCAAGTTTCATGGGCTCAGACTCTTTATTTGATTGTACACCTTCGTGGCATTAACTTGTATGGCTCATGTCAAGTATTTTGAGGTCTCAGAGAAGTATTAGCACCAATTGTAAAGTAAACTCTAACATACAAACAGCGTACACATCAGCAAAACACAAGGTACAGGCTGACACAACAGATCAAATACATATTTGGTTCTGAATGGAGAAGAAAGGCACATTTGGATAATGTCCAAAATGTCACAGGAGGGGTGTTTGACAGGACATGTATATTTACTCTCGACGCTGGATTCCAGAGCGTTAAACTACCCACGCTCGTCTCTCCAACTGCCTAAATTTGCAGCATGACATGTACGACCAGGGCAATCAGGCACAGTATATATTGTGCTAAGCCGAAAAGGTCCTGCACTGGTCCATTTGCTTCTCATGATTACTTTGTGAGCCACCAAAAAAGCACATCTGCCTTGGGGAGGTGCTGGTGTCGATAGGACTGTCCAGTGAGTCGACAGAAGCAGCTGCATTGAAGTCACCCGGAAAAGTCCAGTTGTAACTATCAAGGTTGCTGGCAGAATGAGGTATGTGTCCATTGTAGTTTGTGACAGGCATCTGTAAATCTACCACTGGCGGCTCACTCACACATCTTCTCAAGGGGGCGCCGCTGCACAATAAACAAGA
>NW_015522941.1:0-1405 GCF_001515645.1 Sinocyclocheilus grahami
TTTTATTCCCTGTAGGAATAGTGCATTGACAAAACGTTAGTACGTTCATTATGTATGATGTCTGTACATTCTCTAAGAAACATGTCTGATCAGTATGTGGTGGACTAGATAATAAAGAAAATGTGTAGTTTTGCACATCCTTAATTTACAGGTATCCTTCACCATAATGTTGATGTCATCGGATTTGTGGAAATGTAATGATAAAAAAATCTATCAGTTTCATTTAACTTCCAATCATAACGTGAGATAAAGTCGACCAGGACATGCGTTCACAGATTATTGATTTCCCATCTTTTTGTAAGATCATCTCCTCCGCCGCATTCTGACAGCTAAGCGAATGCTTCACTAAAAGGTTTCTTACAGTGAGCTGCGGATCACTTTATCGACATCCGTGAGGGATGACCCGGTCTGTGTGCGCAATACCAGCACGCTGTGATTCATTTAAAGAAAATTTCGACTCGGGACAAGATCCTTTATGGACCATTGAGAATGTGATGCGTGTCAGCTGAATTAATTTCCCTTTGAAAAGCGGCTGTCATTACCACCCCATTGGCCAGGTCCTGCTCCCATCATGCCCAGGGCGCTCCGTCAGCTTGTTCAAGCTGGGAGAAGAGGTTAAACAGGCATTTCCGATGAGCTAACTACTCGATCGGTCCTCCCGTTAATGGGCATTCACAGGACACGAGTCAATGTCACTCAACATCAGCACACTCAGATGCGTTCAGATATGGCACTCGGGGGCTAATTGATTATCATCCAGCAAGCTATTAAAAAGATATTTTCCCTGCTGTGATGCTGTGGCTTTGAGCAAATAGAGCGAAGTGTGTTTAAAGCAGTGTTTGATTGTTTTATTGTGGTGCAGTCAGCCCACAGACCAGTGTTGGGGAGTATCTGAGTAAAAGCAGCGACACGACTATAACTTAACTGCAATTTCCAGTGCCTCGGATGTTTTTAGTGTGGCAGTTTTGTAACAAGCTACTTTGTCCAGCAATTAGAGGTGTAGCATGACTAATCATCAATTATCAAATGTGCTAAACTGATCCATTTCTCTCTCATTTGTTGGTTGGGTGCCATTCAGACTTGAATTGAGATTTTTTGGAATTTGGGGAATTTATGTTGCCCACAGATTTGAATTTTGCTTGAATTTAAATTCAAACATTTGAGGAAGTCAAACTTACATTATGATTTGAATTTTGCTTTGAATCTAAGAGCATATGAATATATATAATACATATGAATATCAAGGAACTAATCCAATTGTAAAGAGTGGTTCATTTTAGTTAATTGGTGTGTTTGAATAAATGCATTGCAATACATGTAAAATGAAACCATCAAAAGTAAAGATTCACCAGTTAATCAGTTGTTATATATATATATATATATACAGTGGGTACGGAAAGTATTC
>NW_015522942.1:0-1404 GCF_001515645.1 Sinocyclocheilus grahami
TGAAACATCATAATTAATGGAAAATAAAAATATAGGGTGGAACTTGTTTTTATCAATTCCTGATGGAAAAAAGTAATTCCAGAATGGAGTCAGACTGCATGAGTCATGGTGTGACTAAAACAATGGCTGAATAGCTTTTGACTGCTGATTAATGTGATCTTATATTAAGTCAACAAACAAGCAAAAATAATTCAGAGTAAAAGCAAGTTATTTCTGAGGATTTACAGTTGATGTTAAAATTATTATACAAGATTCCCTAATGTTAAATTAAATCATCAATGAGTGAATTGTGCTTTAATCTGTACAATGGACCAGAAATAAACTATTTTAGCTCTACTTAAAGCTGAGAGGAATAATAATTTAGCACCCTACTCTGTGCTGAACTGAGATTTAGTTCAGCATTAGGGGATCATATTTTAACACCAACTGTAAATCCACAGCAATACACTCTACCTCTGTCAAGAGACTGAATCTATCCCAACGAGGGCTTGCATTTTAACACCTAAAACATCATTTCACGAGACTGTTTGTCTGAAATGGAATTGTCTGTGGAAACTGTTCAACGCCCAGGTCCTCAGTGAGATACACAGTATTTCAGCAATGTTTCTTTTGCACATATTGTTACAAATTGTTCCAGTTCAAACTGAAGTGCACACACTTAGTACCTCCTTCAGACAAGGAGTCATTGAAGACCCCCTCGATGACCTGGCAGCTGCTCCCATCTCCTCCACAAATGCGGCAGCGATCTTCCCGAACATCCGAGCCTAGGATTCGGTCACAGCCCACGTGCTGCAGACACACACACATATTTAGAAAGGTCAGAGGTCAAGGCAAAGGTCACAAAATTTACCGGCAAAAAGGAATGTACAATTTGCAGATATTACACTAAATATATACATAGATTTGCTTCATTGTCTGTGCAAAAATTATAATTATAATCTTTATAATAATTATAATCACTTATATGCAATATAACATGCAGTTTTATTTCATTTATATTGTGGATTTAGCTGATCTCATATAAAGTAGTTCAGTTTACTTGATTTTCAGCCCCAATATGCATACTGTGATTGTACAATTTTACTGGTCTTTCTACAGTACACTTTTATTCTTCTAAAAACACTGTTTTTGCTTCGTTAATATTTTGTCTTGACTTTAATTTACTGTAAGTTATCAATCATATCGTTCTAGCAAAACTTCAAATACAGAACAAAACATACCCTTCTTACAAAGGATGTCTTTTTTGAATGTTGTATATGGAGTAATTAGGCATATCTCTATACAAATGAACACTTGTATGGAGCTATTTTTCATGCTCTGTTTAATAAATTATACTTAATATGAAAATGATCAACTTCACATCATTCACAGTCAAATAATGTATTGCCATGAGCTCTGCAAAAA
>NW_015522943.1:0-1404 GCF_001515645.1 Sinocyclocheilus grahami
TAAAACTCAAATTACTGCACTTGCATGTTTTATTTTTCTTAAGACATTATGCAACATTTTCTACTACACCTTCATTAAAATGAAATATTTTTATCTCACGTTTCAGTAGCTGCCGAGTCTCAGCAATACTAATGCTTCAAAGCGCACACTTTACTCTAATGGAAGTGTTTTAACATCAAATGCTTTGTATATTGTTGCTTACGTCTGATCTTTTGTTGTCCCTGCAGTGCTGTTTGCATGAAAGGATCTTTATAAATAACCCTTCTCATGCTAGTATTGAGAAATGCTGAAATAAACGAAAGCATGTGAAACAAAGCGAATAAGATGATGATTCTGTCTTTAAAATTTCCCTCACAACCAGATACAGTACACTGTAAAAACAAATAAAAGTAGTTTGCATAAAAATAGAAAAGAGAAAAAATTGAAAATAGTTGAAATGATTTGTAATAGTTTCTGTTTTAATTCACTTTATTTTGTAGTAATTATAGCACATAAACATAAACTAAATGAAAATGACAAATGTGACCCTGGAGCACAAAACCAGCAATAAATAGCACGTGTAT
The DNA here is from genome assembly GCF_001515645.1 of Sinocyclocheilus grahami. Lineage (NCBI taxonomy): Eukaryota > Metazoa > Chordata > Actinopteri > Cypriniformes > Cyprinidae > Sinocyclocheilus > Sinocyclocheilus grahami. Next base: position 564 of record NW_015522943.1, read on the forward strand.
ATTTGCAGCAATAGCCAACAATACATTCAAAATCAAAATTATCGTTTTTTCTTTCATTCCAAAAATCATTAGGATATTAAATAAAAATCATGTTCCATGAAGATATTTTGTAAATGTCCTACCGTATATATATCAAAACTTATTTTTTGATTAGTAATATGCATTGCTAAGAATTTAATTTGGACAACTTTAAAGGCAATTTTTTCAATATTTAAATTTTTTTTTTTTTCTCAAGATTCCAGATTTTCTGAAAAAATTGACCCTTATGACTGGTTTTGTGGTTGACAAACTAGCTGAAGTCAAATAAATTCAGTCTTCCTAGTTAAAATTGCATGTTTAATTTGTTGACATTTTGTTGTAATTAATTAATGTTTACATTTATGAATTAATAACATACTGTATGTATTATTATAAATGTATAATTTATTAATTAATCAAAGTTTCTGCTTATATTTCTATGTTTATAAATGTTTCTATTTTAAATTTTTCATTTTAATTATAGTAAAAGTTTTAGATATTTGTTTTGTTTTTGCTTATTTATATATTTATATATATACTTTTTATTTCAGTTTAAGTAAATGAGAATGGCAATTGTTTCTTGGTAGCTAGCTGAAATAAATTTGAATTTAACATTTAATTTAACATGTTACTTGCTGTTGCAATCAATTTCAAAATGTATTAGCAAATGGATTTTCTTTTCAGTATATATGCTATATTGTAATTTTTGCAGCACATGATCAGATAAAATGCTTTTGAATGCACTGCATAGAAATTCACTCAAATTCTTTGCAAAGTAATTTATACAAACCAGATTTGGCTATTTAAAGCTTGTCTTCATGTC
>NW_015522944.1:0-1404 GCF_001515645.1 Sinocyclocheilus grahami
TGCTCAAGGGCACCTCAGTCGTGGTGTTGAAGGTGGAAGAGAGCAACCTTTGGGTTACGAGTCCAACTCTCAAACCATTAGGCCACGACTTCCCCCATAACAGAACAGTTTGAACAGTTGAGCAAAAATTCTTTAGGGCACATTAAAGAACACATTATGTATGTCTGCAAATAAAATATACTTCAGGCCAACATTAAGTCTTTATATTCTGATAAAGTCATAGATAGCCATATGGCTAATACAGTGTAGTAATGAGGGCCATTTGTTTTTGCTTTAGGTAACTTAGCGTAACATGATTACAACTTATAGCACCATATCAACAAAAATGGATTCTGGCAGAGACTGGATCTCTCTCTTTTATCTAAGAAACAGAGAACCTTATCTAGTAATAACCTCCTGACTTTAAAATAAATTCCTTGGCCTGGAATTCATGTGTTTTCCCATAATGCAACTTCTCTAATCCCCAGAAACTGTGACTGAACTGTGTTTGAAGTGTCCTAAGATCAAAAGCTAACACTCATTCAGCGAAAGCCTGTAAATTGAGATTAAAGGGTGCAGTGCCAAGAATGCTTGATTTCTGCATATTTCTAACTGCACAAAGAAATAAGTAGTTGTTTAGGGTTTTGTGTAACAGTACAGGCAGGACTTAATTATATCACAATCATCAGGGGTGAAGAGAGGCAGCTATTTACCCGATGGAGGAACCCAAACACAGTAGTCGGGGTCATCTTCTGGGTACTGCTTAGACATGGTCACAGGAGGCTAGAAATAAGAGTAGATATGTATAAATATCAGGGCACATGGAAACTAATTCTAGAACCTTACTGTAAGTTACAGACAAATTGTACATTGCAAAACGTATTTACACACTTAATGATCACACAAGTGTTCCAGCTAGCAGAGTGACCTTGTAAAAACAACACAATAATATTTCATAAAATAATTATTTTGTATCTTGTAACGAAAAGGTGTTCTAGCTAGCAGCACTAGCATGTAATCGATCAGATTGAATACAAACATGGTCTGGTTTGACAACCAGAAAAAGTCTAATCACTTTTTTTGTCTTCATTTCGAATAGCATATCAGTAGTTTTAGAAGTTAATACTTAACACGCTTCTTTTTGAGAAATGTTTCATTTGAAAAGCATTCTTGTGTTAACTTTCTTTAAAATAAAAGCCACTTTTTTATATTTTGGGGCCAGTGTAGGTCCAAACCTTGTTTAGCACTTTTGTCAATCTTTGCCTTATCTTATGCGGATAATAATTATTTAGTATTACAATACTTACCCTGCTTGGGCCAATAACTTTCTTCTTTGTATTTGTCTTTGGACTCTGGACATTTGAGACACTGCTGTCAAATTCTTCTGTTGGGATATGAATCATAATTAAAAACAAAGTGCATCAG
>NW_015522945.1:0-1404 GCF_001515645.1 Sinocyclocheilus grahami
AAAGCAACACAAGAACAAATTAACTGATTCACAAGAAGCACTAAAACAACACATGAACGAATCAATTGATCCACAAGAAGCACTAAAGCAACACATGAACGAATCAATTGATCCACAAGAAGCACTAAAGCAGCACATGAACGAATCAACTGATTCACAAGAAGCACTAAAGCAACACATAAACGAATCAATTGATCCACAAGAAGCACTAAAGCAACACAAGAACAAATCAAACGATGCACAAGAATCATTACAGAAACATAAGAATGAATCAACCGATTCAAAAGAAGCACTAAAGCTGCGCAAGAACAAATCAAATAATTCACAAGAATCACTAAAGCAACACAAGAACAAATCAACCGATTCACAAGAAGCAATAAAGCAACATGAGAACAAATCAACCAATTCAAAAGCAGCACTAAAGCAATATGAGAACAAATCAATTGATTCACAAGTACTGAAGCAACACAAGAATGAATCAACTGATTCACAAGCAGCACAAACACAACACAAGAACAAATCAACCAATTCACAAGAAGGACTAAAGCAACACAAGAATGAATCAATTGATTCACAGGGATCACGAAAGCAACATGAGAACAAATCAACTGATTCACAAGAGATATTAAAGCAACACAAGTACAAAATATCCGATTCACAAAAAGTACTAAATCAACACAAGAACAAATCAACGGACTCACAAGAAATACTAAAGCAACACAAGAACGAATCAACTAATTCACAAGAAGTACTAAATCAACATGTGAACAAATCAACCGATTCACAAGAACATGGCCGTCAAACTACAGGAGTGCATGACAAAGGCTCAGCAGGACAGAAAGAGCTCAGACTCCAGGACCTGAGTGACACCTTCAGTCTAGAAAAGAAGGATGCATGTGTTGCTGATGCGACTCTGAGAGAGTGTCAAGCTGAGGAAATATCAGGACATCAGCGTCTCAATGGAGTCAAGATGCATCTGGTCGGTTCATCTCCTGTGGTTTGTTTGGACATGAACTCAACAAAACCTCTCATACAGACATTAGAGATGAACACACAGATCCTACAGAAACCTGGAGTACTGAAGAACTCAGAAGATCTGTCACAAGAACAGCGTTTCTCCTCAGACGGTACAAGTGACCTCAGCGTTAGTGCTTCTGATGGTCAGATTTCACCTGAGCTGAAGGTTGTGGAAATGAAGGACCATCAAACAAAGGACGAGAACGCATGCCATCTGTCAACAGGAAAAACACCAAAGTACAGGAGCATGAATTACTGTGACCCTTCAGTGAGACTCACCTACGTCCCCAAAACCATCAGATTCACCGACACCTTCAACTTCTGAAGACATGTGATAATTTTTTTTTATTATTGTGCATGTCAGAATCAACGTTCTTTGTTGCATGC
>NW_015522946.1:0-1403 GCF_001515645.1 Sinocyclocheilus grahami
CTCTCTCTCTCTCTCTCTCTCTATATATATATATATATGTGTGTGGGGGGGGGAAATATTGGTTTAGTGTTTGAAAATAAAGATCAAGAACTTAAAACTTGATTTTTCCTTATCTTTATCATAGAACCTCTACCCAGCATTACAGTCTCTGCTGCTCATGCTGCTGGAAATTGCTAATTCTCATTGAAAATTAAAGATTTCATGTTATTTTGTTGCTGCAAATCGCTGCCAGTGTGAACACTCCTTTAAAAAAGGCAATAGAAATGCTCACATTAGCAAGCCCTAATAATAAAAATCCAAATGGGTTTAAAATTGTGGGGCCGTGTGATTTCACTATCAAATCTATTTCAACTAGCAGACAAAAGCGCTAACATGTGGAATGAGATGAGCGGCTCATAAAAAGCAGTCTGTTCTGTAGCCTGGGCCGCTTCTTCAGTCACAATACTGCATTTACAATCAGCTTAATTACCCCCCACCCCTCTCATCCCCCCTGACATATTCATCTGAGAGATTTTGGCAATGCAATGAAGAGAGAGAGAGAGGAATATGGGAAGAGAGGAATGGATCCAAACACAAAAACATTGCACCCTTCAGCAGACCTGCAATAACTTTAGTCAAGCATTTCCAATTATAATTATATTTTCATCCCTCCCTCAGCCAGAGGAGCTCTTTATCACCTCGGCAGGCAGAGAATTACTTTATTACAGCTACACCTCGTTAGGCTGAGTGCTCCTAATGAAGCAGCCCTGTGATCAGACAGGAATCATGCTGGAGGAAGCCTGCATCATTAGGCCAGCCTTTAATTACTATGATATATGCTGCTCTGCTATCACCTTCCCTCTTAATGTGACCCCAGCACAAACTGCAAGTAGCGCACAGAACCCATACGCACTCAATAAATGACCACTCGTACATCTCACCAATGAATGCAATCCTCATGGACTATAGGAAACATAGCACTAGGGCAGAGTGATGTGGGGGTATATCGATCAACAGTTGAAATGTGATATAGAAACTGGTAGATACTATAGTATATTTGAATGGCTGTTGAAATTAAGTGTTTTCATGCACAAAATGAAGGAGAGTTCAGGTTTACTGGTGCCAAACAACTAGCATTAAAATAGAATAAAACAGATTTGCAATCAATGGCGTGTGTTGTCAGCTATGGATACACTTTACTTTGCATTATATTACCTCTGCATCAATTTACAAAAAAATGGATGCTGCTGTGAGGGTGCTTCTAATAGAGTGTCTATGGGAGTGATGGCAAGGCAAATTTGACATGTTTCTCTATTTCTGACTGCTGTTGTTTTTGATTTGATGTAATCCCCCATTTACCGTTATAGAAGTGTATCCAACTGTGCCGAGTTCTGCTGCTAAGAAACCCAGAAATGGGGGGGGGG
>NW_015522947.1:0-1403 GCF_001515645.1 Sinocyclocheilus grahami
TATAAATATTTGTCTTTTTTTCTAAATGTAAGTGATAATACAGGTATTTTATTTATATATTTATTTTTATAGTTTCCATTTTCATTTTCATACCACACAGACGTAGTTTATCAAAAATGACAGAAACAAAGAACAAAATTACTAAAACTTTAGCTAAATTTCAAATGAAAATATAAAATATAAAAATACATTAAATTAATTTAAAACTATTTAATATGTAGGTATTTAAAAATGAAAAAAAAAACAGAACAAAATTACTAACACTTTAACTAAAATTCAAATACTCATTGATTGGGCAATACAGTACTATTTCAAAATATTAACACATTTTTATTTTGTTTTATCTGTTATTTTATACTTATGTTATCACATTTAGGAAAAAGTAAAATAACATAAAAATAAAAAATAAAATAGAATGTTATACAGTAAGTTAATACGTTTTTTGCATTTTACATTTTCATTTGAATGCTAGTTAAAGTTGTGGTCATCTTGTTTGTGTTTTTGTCATTTCTAATACTTTTTATTAATTTTATTTTAACTTATTTTAGTACTTCAAGTTAAACTAAACAAAAATGTTGCCTTGGCAGCTAGTTGAAATAAAATAATAAGTTTTTTTGTATTTTATTTCAGTTAATGTTTATTTTAATTCAAGCATTGCATTGTGCAGCCAAGCAGCTAAAGATTTATTTTAATTCAAGCAGCAAAACATTTTTTTTACATTTTAGTTTCACTGCATTGTGCAACCAAGCAGCTAAAGATCTTAGAAACAACGGTTAAAGTTCACAGACAGAAAGTTCAAGACAAACAGGCATCAGTATTACACGGGAACTGGCTGTACTTTCAAAATATGACTTATACTTTGTCTTAAGTTAGAGAATAATGCATCTAGACCATAAAAATCAATCAATGCGAAAGGAGAATGAGAAGAAAAATAAACATTGGAAGCATTTGAAAAGCATGGGGAAAGTCAGGAAACACAGGAATATTTCTCCGTTCACGTCAGACGGTAGACAGGGGTCATCCTCGTTATTTTATTATTGACATTAAAACAATGGACATCGTCCAGTAAGCCATAAGCAGCAACTCCTATTACTGAGCTTTACCCGACTGCTCAGAAGCGTAACGCACGCGATGGGCTGTTCATCATCAAAACCAGAAACAACATGAAAGATCCTTCAGCAGAGCTCTGCCACACAAACCTGCAGAAACACGCCACGCAGCCGCTGCCAAACTACAGCGAGTGCTAGAAATGACCATACAGCATCTCCATCACATCACATCACATCAAGTATTTTGATTTAAGAATGTTTGTACTGCAAAACAAAACATCATAATAAAGAAATCAAGTTTTGCTGTGCAAAATGTCACTTTTGCAGAGAGAGAATCGATACTGACAAAAAAAT
>NW_015522948.1:0-1402 GCF_001515645.1 Sinocyclocheilus grahami
GACTACGCCAGAATGTAGTGTAGCTACAGGGGGTAAATTACACTATGAATACCAAAACCTTAAGAAACGTAATAATGCTGACTACACCACCCCTTTAAAGTAGGGGAAACTGAATACTTGGTAAAAATCAGACACACAGGTTCGTTACCATGGAGGGCAGAGACATAGGTATCAATATACAAAATGTTTATTAAAGTTCACAATAATCAGATAAAACACTAGAAAACAGACAGAATGTAGCTCAAATGAGCTAAACAACCACGTCTCAGTACACCACACAAAGACAAGTAACTAAAATGGCTAAAGCTTACCCGTAGCCGGGTAGGCTAGCTGTAAAGGGATTATTCTTAGACCACACACACACAAGCGCACACACACACACACAGTGAGGTGAGTGACCACAAACGGCAATCCACACTTCGTGCTCCAAACACCACCACCAGGGTACAAAAACAGCTAGCCTCCCGACTCAACAGCCTAAAACACAAAAGAAAACAATTAATCAAAGACACTAAACAAAGTTATACTAGAGCCTGATTGGAGAAGACAGAATACTCAAATTAATACACAATACTCAACAATTGCCAATAGACAATTGTCACTTAATAGAAAGAAAAAGAAATACAAAAGCGAAAAGTTTATGAAAATAAACTACAAAATAACCAGAATCAAACTGAACAGGATACAAGATCAATAACAAAGAAAAACGTACAATAAACAAAACAAATCATACAATGGCACAACAAACAAAAACACACACGTAGCAAAACAGCAGCGTCGTCTTAATCCCGTTCTATGCAGGAAGCAATCACCCCAACCCCCAACAGACGGAACGCTCCCAAAGAAATTGTTCGTCCTGCAAATATTGGTCACCGGGACACATAAGTTATACAGTTGCTCACAGCACAATTCTCAGCAGTTTACTGGAAGATGAATGGACTCAACCCAGGGGAGAATAATGACAGCCTTACACACCACCGCGAAGCCGAGAACAAAATGCTATTCCAGCTTTTAGGCAGAAACCCACACACACCAAGGGGCGGAGCTAGCAATGACGTAATCCCAGTTAGCCTAATCGCAGCCTTTATATCACAAGTACCATGTTCTGATAGGCTGTCATTCTAAATACAGGGGAGGGAACTTGCCCACTTGGCCACAATCACATAATAATTTCATTCTCCATTCCCATGCAATGAAATTTTCTGATTAGTTGTATGTGCATCATTTCAATTTAAACTCTCTCAGTCACAGTGAAAGCACCAAAACATGATTATGTGACAAAATGCAATTGCTAGAGACTGAAAGACAGTCCTCTGTGATCCAGTTTGAACACAGAAAGTAGCTCATCATATCCATAAGTTCTCAGGCTAGAACAAACCTGATCCTCCTCAGGAGGGACCAC